>NW_026606697.1:1800000-2020000 GCF_029890125.1 Rhinichthys klamathensis goyatoka | reverse complement strand
CAACAACAAGCGCTTTTGCACCATCTGCTGGTGAAGTCGACTAACAGCAGATGGAGATTATGCTCGGCAATCTTCTGCTTTTCCTGCAGTTCCTGGATGTCAATGTTGAATTTACTGTCGAATTTGAACCACTGAATTTGTGGAAGCGAATTTGCAAAGCGAAATAAAATGGACCGAAAATTGCCTGTTGAATATTATTGGTTGTATTTTTAAACAGTTTGAATATTTTGGAAATTAAATATGAATGGTGAATATGGATTATTGAATTTTTAATAATGAAAATGTGTTTGAAATGTTTTTAATTGAAATATTCACAGCTTAAATATTCAACCATGCTAAATTTCAGCCCATAAAAATGCAAGCCCTAAAAATACAATGCATAAAAATGCAAGCATGGTTAATGCAATGCTTAATTTTTTTTCCAAGTAGTGCAATTCAACAGGCTTTTCATTTCAAAAACATTTGACATTATTTTACTTCCATAGGTTTATTACTTTTCTGTCTGAACAGCTTCAAGATCCTTAACAATCTTTATAATAATCCCTATTTTGATACATATTATAACAGAATTTCAAATGAAAGCTCACAGTTACTGCATATTGCATTCAAATATACTGTAAAACAATAGGGTATGCTAATGTGAGACCAGCACACATAACTTTGATTCAGAAATGCATTCCCCGTACACGCAAGACGCTAACGGGTGCACCGCTTGCCAAAAGTGCCACGTCCTTGACTGATAGTATCTCAGGTTTCCTCGGTATGAATGTTGGATAAGACTGGATCTTTATTTTTAGCTACAACCAATTAGCACGACTCGCAGAAAATCTGTTCACATGACTTCAGCACCAGCATTTAGCTACAGATAGCTAGACGCTGAACATTCAGCATTTACTTTAAATCTGGCATCTCAACAGAAAATAGTCTCACAATCACAACAAATATTGCATGGAGAATAATTAGGTTATTTAAGATAAAAAAAAATTACACACTACCGGACGTACTGGTCAAAAGTTTGGAATAATTAAAAAAAAAATTTTTTTAAAGAAGTCTCCCATCAAAAGACAAAAGTGACAGTAAAGACATGTATAATGTAAAAAAAAAAGATTTCTATATCAAATACATGCTGTTCATTCAAAGAATCCTGAAATATTTTTTTATCACTGACCACAAAAACGTTACACAAAAAAAAAAACTGATACTGAAGACTGGAGTAATGATACTGAAAATTCATGTTAAAATATATTCAAATAGAAAACAATTCTTAAAAATAATAATACTTCACAATATAATGTTTTTACTGTATTTTGGTTCAAATAAATGCAGCCTTGGTGAGCTTAAGAGACTCTCAAAAATATATAAAAAATTATTCCAAACTTTTTACTGGTAGTGTATGAGTCGCTTTGGATGAAAGCTTCTATGAATAAATCAGCCTTGGCTAGCTTCACATGTTGCTTGTAAATGGAGCAAATCCATGTGACAAAGAAGATGTAATTTGAGCACATGCCTCACAGAAGACTGTGATCTATAATTACTCGAGATGCAGACACAACTGTTTGTTAACTGCATTACAACAACGGTAAACGCAGCCCGCATCTCCAGATGCTACTGCTACAAGGTGCATTTGTGTAATCTGTAAAAGGCCCTTCTGTGAGATCAGATATGGGTCATAAGATTCAGAAGAAATCAACCACTACTAAAAGAGATATCTGTGTAGGGAAGCACATTAAATGGGTTGTATGCAATCTTTATATGTTAATTCTTGTTTTTTTTAATGGAATATTTATCCGTGCACATTATTATTCATGTGCCCTCGTAATCTTTGTTTTAAAAAACTTCCAGCGTCATCTCTTCTCTGATGATGTGTTTACTGGCGTGAGGGCGGTACAACCTGTCACTCAAATGAGATCCACCAATAGCAAACCAGCCAATCAATTCTCAATGGACAAAATCAAGTCCCGCCCTACATTTTTTCTTGTTTGAGAAGCTGTTTCACTCGGATATACTTCACAATAGGGAAGAAAAGACTACCGCAAATTCCATTTCATGCCGACTTTAAAATCTTTATCAATCAATTTCATTTAATTTTGTTTTTGAACTGTGTAGCCACTTACTTCCACAATGTCAGAGTTGGTTCTGCTCTCGTGTGGTTCATTATATTCTGTGTATTTCAGCAAGACTTTGTCCATATCCGTGCTGGCGTACTGGAAGAGCTTGTTGGAGCTGTTGAAGATAATCAGGGCTATTTCACAGTCGCAGAGAACACTGAGCTCATACGCCTTCTTCATCAGACCAAACTTCCTCTTCGTGAACGTCACCTGTGAAAGTGATAGGAGAAACAGCCGAGATCAGAGCAACCTCCTTCAAGGTGTATATGTTATCATCGACGTCATAGATATCAAATAAAGAGTTCAAGTAACTTGAAGAGATCTGTTCACTGTTGACTAATGGGTTTTTTGCACAAACCATAAGATACATCTGAAAAAAGCTTTATCTAAAAACAGAGAAAACTGTCAATTATGGACGTAGAAACAAATATTGAACTCTAAATGTCTACCTCTACACGACACTATTTATTAAGAAATTAATACTTTTATTCAGCAAGGGTGCATTAAATTGGGTTAAAGTGAGAGTAAACACACATTTATGATAAAAATAATAAAATAAAAACAAATGCTGTCCTTTTGAACTTTCTATTCAACTGTTTTAACATTGATAATCATAAGAAATGTTTCTTGAGCAGGAAATCAGCATATTAGAATGATTTCTGAAGGATCATGAGACACTGAAGACTGGATGAAAATTCAGCTTCAACATCACCTGAATAAATAAACATTTAAAAAAATTTAATTTATTTTTTAAACAGAAAACACTTATTTTAATTTGTAATAATATTTCAAAATATTTCTTTTTTACTGTATATTTTAAAATAAATGCAGTGTTGCAGTGTTGGTGAACATAAGACACTTCTTTAAAAAACATTTAAGAAAATCTTACCGACACCAAACTTTTAAACAGTAGTGTAAATACAATGAAATAACAACTACAAGCTTTTAATACTCATACAAAAAGTACTGTGATTCTGTGCTGTTTTTTTTCTTCTAAGTATGTTCATTAATAGTATCAGAAGAAGTCATTCTTCACAGCCATCTGATGGAACCCAGCTGTCAGAGTTGCCAGATCTTCTCATGTTTCCTGCCAATTATCACCCTCCCTGAGGAATCTCAAGCACTGCTACCACTTCACAGCTGAGGGACACATTCTTACAACAGTGCATGAAACACTGAGAACAAACTCCTTCAATGTTTGTTGTCAATTTACAAGTGTATAATCACATTTGAAAAAGCTTTAACATAGTTCCAGAGGGGAATGAGGAATTATTAGCGCTTTTGGATAATAAAAGAAAATTCATTTACAATGTGTAACAGAATGAAACACTGAAAATGGACTAATGATGCTGAAAATTCAGATTTATCATCACAGGAATAAATAACACTTTAAAATAGTTTTTTTTTTTTTTTTTCATAATAATATTTCACAATATTACTGTTTTCACTGTATTTTTGACCAAATAAATGCAGCCTTGATGAGCATAAGAGACTTTTCTATCAGTCTCGTATAAAATAAATTACAAACAATCACTGGTGCACATTGTACTTTATTTAGGGTGCACATTAGTACCTTAAATGCACATATTAGTACCGTTTAAAAGTTTTTTTTTTTTTTTTTTTTTAAATAAGTTTTTACCAAAATTTTTCCAGTGAATGATTATGCTAACAGGAAGTCTTAAGGCTTTTTACATCAGACTTAAATAAATGAAGCCTTAAAAAAACTTGCTGATAATGAATTTCTACTAATACTGTATAAATTAAACACCAAAATCACTTCATACAGTACAGAGGAATTATTCATTTACACAGATTTTTTTTTTTTTTTTTTACTTCCATAGACCATTGTAAATCACTTATAAAAAACACTGTGTGTACCAAAAATAATCTTCCAAAAAAGAGCGCCCAGACAAGATAGGGTCTGTGGAGCTGGTTAGTATTATAAATGTAGATCCCAGTGCAGACTAGGTAAATTCAGGCCTGTCTCTGTGGTTTTGCTGTGAGTGATGGCCATCAGGGGCAGAGAGAGAGAGACTGTACAAGCCCTCAGACTGACTAGTCTTGTAATGAGAGATGTGGAGCGCTGAACTGCTCTCATTACTGCGACCACACCACAGGGACTGCAGTCCGCTGAGGAACACACACAAGAGCTCCTGTGTGCAGACGCATGGAGTCCGACCTGTGCATTCATTAAACACGCTCATGAGACATGGGGCACTCCTGAGCGGTCATTCGAACAGAAATAAATCACGTATGTTAGGATTGAAGGTGTGGGACGTTCCTGGTGCTCCAATGGTCTACAAAGATGAAGGGGTTTGTAAAAAAAAAAAAAAAAAAGAGACAGCTAAACAGATTGAGCTTATGATGATACATTTGGCTGCATCTGATGCTGTTCATTAAAGTGGGAATAAATGGGAATTGTAAGGATTTGAATGGTCAGATTTCTTAATAATTGTGGTTTAGTGGAGAAACGTTCTGAATGATTTAGTAAATGAGTCAGTGAGTCGCTTCAAACGAATAACTCGTATAAGTTTGTGTCTGATTTGTCAGTCTTTTTGACCAATTCCTTTAAAAAAATAGTTCATAATACTGTAGCTATCCGCTCATGAACCGGATTGTACTGGTCTCTGTTGTGTGTACAAAATGTAACTGGTTCTTGAATCCAAAATCTTAAGGTTTATATCTAGAGACCAGTAACAGTAATATTGTTCCTGTGACGACAAAGCTGAAATTTTAGCATCATTACTCCATTCTTCAGTTATGGAGGACCAGCTCTACCATATTTAAAAATAAATAAATAAATAAATAAATAAATGGTCAATAAATAAATAAGCATACACTTAATTGCCCCCCAAAATACAATAAACAATTAAATGTAGGTAGAAATTAAATTATACAGTGAGACATAAATGTATATATCTCTTAATTAGCTT
Organism: Rhinichthys klamathensis goyatoka; assembly: GCF_029890125.1. NCBI lineage: Eukaryota > Metazoa > Chordata > Actinopteri > Cypriniformes > Leuciscidae > Rhinichthys > Rhinichthys klamathensis. Next base: position 2,014,959 of record NW_026606697.1, on the reverse strand, counting down.
CTTTATTTATTCACCTTTGTAATAATTACCTTATTTATTTATGTGCAATGTGCATGTTATAATAATTTTGTCTGTTTTATTCTTCCTTTGTATTATTTTTACCCTATTTATTTCTTCAATGCTATTTATTTCTGCCTGTCGTTTTTACATTTCTGTATGCATTTCTGCCTCATTATGCAAATGAGAAGGTGCTGTGTCTTAAGGGGTCAACTTCTGCCCATTGGTTGGTTAGCATTTTACTGCATCGGTCGAATCTACATGGCTTTCCCCCGCCATAAAGCATTGTTTAGTGGCAGTAATGCAACTCATTGGATGTTAATGAGGTTAAGAAGATGGGTCGCTTCCTCCAGATTCTGAAAAACTACATTGTCGACATCTGTGTCCATGTGTGCCGCTAACTGAAACACACGTTCTGTCAGAGCGTCCAAACGAAAAGTAATAAAGTCAATACTTATAACGTTAGCATTGTTTTCAAAAACAGTTGCTAAATGCCTCAGCTCACTGACAACTTCATCGTAGGTAGCCATCTTTGTTGTGTGACTGTGGCCGGTGGCATGTAGATTCGACCGATGCAGTAAAATGCTAACCAACCAATGGGCAGAAGTTGACCCCTTAAGACACAGCACCTTCTCATTTGCATAATGAGGCAGAAATGCATACAGAAATGTAAAAACGACAGGCAGAAATAAATAGCATTGAAGAAATAAATAGGGTAAAAAAATACAAAGGAAGAATAAAACAGACAAAAATATTATAACATGCACATAAATAAATACTTAAAAAAATTAAGTAATTAATAAAAAAAGTTGAAGATTATAACAGACAATAAATAAATAAGGTAATTATTACAAAGATGAATAAATAAAGAAGCTAATTAAAAGAGATATATACATTTATGTCTCACTGTATAATTTAATTTCTACCTACATTTATTTGTTTATTGTATTTTTTGGGGCAATTAATTGTATGCTTATTTATTTATTGAGCATTTATTTATTTCTGTATTTATTTTTAAATATGGTAGAGCTGGTCCTCCATATTCAGTGTCACACTATCTATAAGAAATCATTGTAATATGCTGATATGCTGCTCAAGAAACATTTATTACTATTATCAATGTTGAAAACAGTTGTACTGCTTAATTTTTTTGTGAAAACCATGATACATTTTCTTCAAGATTTTTTTATGAATAATAAGTTGAATGAATGAAACCGAAATATTTTGTAACTTTATAGAAGTCTTAACTGTCACTTTTGGTTAATTTAATGCATCTCTGCTGAATATACAGGAAGTATTAATTTCTTAAAAAAATCTACTGACCCCAAACTTTTTAACGGTTGTGTATATAGTCAACATTTTTGCAAATGACTGAAATGGACATTAATCAACACAATATTAATCTATAACAGAAAATGTGCAAGGCTCTTTGTAGATTTAAGAACTGATTCAAAGTATGGCGAATACATTAGTCAGTTGAAGTATAGCAACTCAAAGCTTTCTTATATCTACTTACAGATCTAGATAGACTTGGAAAACACATTTTATTCCTACAGGATTTGTAAAGCAGACGTCCTCATCTTACCTGTCTGTTTCTCTCATCCATTATGCGGGTAATCTGTATCTTCTTTCGGCCCATTGTCACTTCCCTTTCTTTCTTTTTGCTAATGGAAATCTTCTTTTCTCACCCGTGGTTATGGTAGTTTATGTTTTGGTAAACCTCCTCTCTGCATTCTTCACCACAACAGAACCTGCAAGAGATGCAAGGAGATGTTAGGCACTGTACAGATTTTACATGAACAAATAAAAATCACTGATGACATAAAATTTGCACGCAACATTTCAATGACACCTGTGGCATAACCAAACACATTTTCGAACATGTCCATTTTTAGAGATCTCTCTTGTAATCTGATCATAAGAGCAGGAAAAGTCACTGTCAACAGTGTTTATCATTAACCTGAATTATTTCCCATTAAAACCACATAGTCTATCACAATCCCTCATACATCTAAAATTACAACATGTAATCTGAGGAATCCTGAAAGAAAACCATCAATCATCACTTTAATTTAAAGCGCATGCTGTCGTTTCCTTCCAGAACTGTACGATAACATCCAAGCCCAAGGGAGAGATAAAACATTCATGAAGGTCTTACTTTTGCTTGTATTTATTCCTCACTCCGAATGCTTCCCAAGAAATATAAGAAAAGATCACTCCAGCTGTTTATGGAGTTCATAAGATCTAAACACTGGCTACAAGGACTTTTTTTTAAAGCGGGTCCTTCGGAAACCTGTTTGTAGAGAATTCCCACCTGATGTTCCCCAGTGAAGGAGCGGATCTTGAGATCTGATGGAAGACAAAGGAACAACACCCGTATTCCTGCACTTTCACACCTTCCCGCTCAGCTCCACCGTTACCAGGGCAACCAACGAGATGCCTTACATACGATCCATCAACTCTGAGTGAAAAGAGAAGCCTGTTTAAAAGAAGGAACCAATGCGATATATATCACTGTATATTTCAGCAATGTTTAATAGGAGTGTAAGTTTGGATTTAATTGCGAATAAACATTAAAATATGGTGTTATACAAATTGCCATATCTTACTTCACAGGACAAATGTTATAACTTTTTTTTTATTGTGAATTATTTACCTAACAGATGAAATGCATGTGGGAATGATATGCTATTCAAATCCTAATTGATTCATCATGCAAATACATAAGTGAATTTCACAGGAACGGTGAGATACACTTTGTGACTCTTCTGCCGTCCAGGTTTTGCATTAATGTAGTTTGCATAGCGGTACTTTCACTTGTTTAAGAGGGTTTGCATCTGTGGTTAATAAAACACCAGATTTCATGACGGAAAACTGCATCCAATCCATCCATTCATCCATCCTTATTCCTCTATCTATCTATCTATCTATCTATCTATCTATCTATCTATCTATCTATCTATCTATCTATCTATCTATCTATCTATCTATCTATCTATCTATCTATCTATCTATCTATCTATCTATCTATCTATCTATCCTTATTCCTATCTATCCTTATTCCTATCCATCTACATACATACATATACACACTACCGTTCAAAAGTTTGGGGTCAGTGAGAATTTTATTTTTATTTTTTGGAGGAAATAAATCAATACTTTTATTTATCAAGGAATAATTAATTTGATCGAAAGTGACAGTAAAGACATTTATAATGTTACAAAAGATTCTAACCCTAACCCTATTCATCAAAGAATCCTAAAAAAAAAAAAAAAAAAACTGTACAACTGACAGACCAACAACTGTTTCAACATTGATAATAATAATAAATGTTTCTTGAGCATCAAATCCTCATATTATACTGATTTGTGAAGGATCATTTGACACTGAAGACACTGACACTGGTGATGCTGAAAATTCAGCTTTGATCACAGGAATAAATTACACTTTACTATATATTCACACAGAAAACAGCTGATTTACACTGGAATAATATTTAATACTATAACTGATTTTTGTTGTATTTTTAATCAAATAAGCGCAGCCATGGTTAGCAGAAGAGAATTCTTTTAAAAGTATTTAAAATCGTACCGACCCCAAACTTTTGAACGGTAGTGTATATATATATAATGCATCATATAAAAGGATGCCCAGTGCATCATAAATTGTGTTAAATGTTGTTGCCAATTGAACCGGTTTGACTGAGTCACTAAAAGAACCGACTCAAATCAGACGTCATTTATTTGAATGAGAGACCCATTCTCATTCTCATCTACATTCTCATAAACTAACCTGAAAGATTTATTGCTCCACTTACAGATAAAAAAAACAACATAATTTACAATGAGTGACTCAGATGGATGAATGTTTCCAGCAGACCAATACGATTCAGTCAAAAACACCACTGGCGTTGTCAGACAGCACAGACATGACATAATCTTACTTATAGCCTTGCTCTGGCCTCCTTACAAAAATCCTTCTTAATAATTCATTACACAAAACATGAACACGGCATTATACCCTGTGGTCTTATATGAGGACGACTGCATCCATCTAGGCCTCGTCTGTTAATTAAGAGTTGTGAGATTGTTTCCATAATAAATGCAGGCTGACACAGATACGTTCTGCAAAACATCTGGCTTCAGGGGTCTCGTGTCTTCTTTCTTTTGTTGTTGAACAGTTTATTACTGTATATTCTTGTTTTTGCTATTCAAAGAGATCTGCATATGTAGTTATTTCTATTATGATGTAATTTAACTAGATTGTTTTATTGCATGAATGTTTGTAGAAGTATTCAGACGGATGGCTTTACAAAACAATATACTGAGTTTCTTGAGTTTTTGGAAATGTAATCAGGGTTTAATTGTACAAGTTCTGGACGGGTTTATTTAAAACTCACCACTGCCTGAAGAACGTCTATGTATAATCAGTTTGGAGTAGTCCAAAAACAATGACGTTTACAGCAAATTTCAATATGATCCCATAAGTATTCATAAATACACTACCATTCAAATGTTTGGGGTCGGTTTTTGAAAGAAGTCTCTTATGCTCACCACTGTAAAAAAAAAAAAAAAAAAAAATTGCTGCCTTAAATTTTTGAGTACAATCAACTTGGATGTTTAAGTAATTTCAACGTAAATTACATTAAACTGACTTAAAAAATGAGTTAAATCTTGTATAACTTTAAAAAAGTTGAAAATTGCTTAACTTCACTTATTTTGATGAGTTAAAGCAATGTAAAAACACATGTTGTCAACTTATTGATCATATATTTTTTTACAGTGCAAGGCTGCATTTATTTGATGAAAAAATACAGTAAAAAGTGATGTAATTTGATGAATAGAAGGTTTAAAAAAGGCATTTATTTAAACTTGAAATATTTTGTAGCATTATAAATGTATTTACTATCACTTTTGATTGACCTTTGTAGTGCACCCTTGCTGAATAAAGTATTATTTTTAATATTTTTCAGAAGAAAAAGGTTTATGGAAGCGTCCTTTTACTGTGACGTCGCAATTGTAAAATATTAATCAACTTTGAGAGATTGAAGTCACAATTATATGAACAATTAGTTGCAGAGAAATAACATTCCTGTGAGAAATAACCTAACAATTGTGAGATAAAAAGTCGCAATAAGTCACAGCATAGAGATATGAAGTTCCAATTGTGAGATAATCACAATGCGAAATAAAATATGTACACAGTATACCAAATGAAATGAAAGAGATCATCCTGCAGAAAAAGCATGGCACAAATCATTGATTAAATGCATTGATTTATAACAGTCATCAAATAAAGCCCAATCAACCTCATCTTGCATAAGAAAGAGCTCAATCGCTGTACATTGACTGGTCTGTCCAAAACACATTTAATAAGATCTGCCAGATATCCCCAGACTCCTTTTCCTTACAGGCTTCTCAAAGTGTTTTTGCAAGAATATCAACTCCTCAGATTTGTTTTTACTCTTTCGTTAATATTCTGCACCTTCCAGCAAATAGAATATTTCCTATTTATGGTACGACTTAAGCACACACAACCAAAGAATCCCTGCTGAGTCCAGAGCTACTGACAGACTCCGTCCTGCTGTGCTTGTTCATGATATCATAAAGCTCACACTGAGAACTAATGTACGTTAATCTCATGCTGTCTCTGAATTAGTTCGAATCAGGAATGTCTCGACCTGAAACCATTCTTTATTTGGTTTATCTGGTCAGCATATGAGTGGATGCATGCAATGTGAGCAGGGGCACTTTTCTGTCCTGAGTTGTTGCAGAAGAAAGTCAAGTCTTAGCCATTACAATAGCAACTGTTTTCATGCCTTAAAAAAATGTCTTCATGCCTTAAAATAACTTGAATGCAACTCTACACCCTTGCCCAATTTAGTATACGCTGTTCTATGAATATGCAAATTAGCCCCGCCTCCACTCACTCACACCAGCTCAGAGATCCACTCGTTGACGTGATTGGTTACAAGGTAGTTTGTGACGTCAGAAACACCAGCGATTTCAAACCGCTTTTTTGAGACTGTCTTTGGTTTTAAGGAGAAAATACTCCGCAATGGTGTTGACTTATGAATTTGCAAATGGTTTGTCTTAACGCATATTAAAAACACCACATAGACATATTAACAACATTAATAACTTGATTTTCACCACCAGGGGACTTTAAAAGTTCAAATTAACAACTGATTTGTATACAATTGCATATAAGGCCGTTTTTTTATGGTATTAGAGTAAAAATACACTCTTAAGAAAAATGGTTCTAAACAGTACCAAATTAGGGTTCTTCGGCTTGTAACAATAGCAGAACCCTTTTTAGTGCTAAATAGAACTCTTTTTATAAGGTTCCATAAAGAACCATGCTTTGAAAGTGCTATATAGAACCTTAAAGGAGAACTCCGGCCCAAAATGAACCTTTGGTCTAATTACACATTGTTACCTAGTCAACCGTTATCTGAGATTTGTTTTCATGATTATCGAATGTAAATAGTTTTATCTCTAAAAACAGTTTAGCCTATACTGCTAGTATAACGCTAGTATATAGGGCATAGAGTAATGACAAATAAAAATCGCTTGTTAATACCACTAACAAGGCTCAAAATAGCCCCACACTAACACGGTAGCATAATGAGGGTCCCTACCTTCAAACCGAAGCATTGAGAACTTTGTCAGTGTCCAGACAGTTTAATAAGAAGATATATTATACATACAGTCCACTTCGCGTATACAGGCAGAAGCCATCTTTGAAAAACAGTCTCTACCAGTTGATCTACGAACGCCGATCCAAGTGCGCTGGTGAGATGTGAACGAGCTATAAGTTGTGATAAGGTGAGCGCGAACAGTAGGCTTGGATCGGCGTTCGTAGATCGACTGGTAGAGACTGTTTTTCAAAGATGGCTTCTGCCTGTATACGCGAAGTGGACTGTATGTATAAAATATCTTCTTATTAAACTGTCTGGACACTGACAAAGTTCTCAATGCTTCGGTTTGACGGTAGGGACCCTCATTATGCTACCGTGTTAGTGTGGGGTCTTGGTCTTGTTGCCTCTATTTGGGTTATACATTTTTAAAACAGCATGTTCTTGTTCATGTACTTTTATTTTTTATTGACATGGCAGATTGTAGCAAAAAATGACAGTGCTCTAATAACAGTTGTTAGCTGAATACATTAATAAATAACAGTTGAAACTGAACACGATATAGATGTAATGAAGACCAAGTTCCAGTGAAATATCTTCACAATCCTCTATGATGTCTTTACGTCCTTCATTATGTGTGTATTCTGAGTGGCAATTTCTCTCAGCAGATGACGAGGTTATGATACGTGACAGCATCTGAAATTAAATACATTTTAAAAAATCAAACAATATGGATCATAAATTCCATTTCTCTGTTACTTATTTTGTGGAGAAGAGAAGATGAGTATCCTTAACTGAACAGAGCTGCTCACACTACATGTTCTGTTAAACTAAAAGAGAAAAAGACATGATTGTTAGGAAATGATTGTTAAAAATTTTAAAGTTATAATTTATAGACATTTTAAGAAAGAAATCATTTACCTGTTGAGAGTATGTTGACAGTCTGTGTAGTAACTGTAGTTGTATAGCTGAGCTCCAGAAAATCAGTAATGAGGAGGCTTTGACAGTTACAGATTTGAAAAACAAAAAGGCGGGAATAAAGAACCCTAAACTCTAACCATTCCAGCAAAGGATTCTTCAGGACGATACGGTACTAAATAGAACTGTTACTACGTGTTTAAAGAACCTTTAAAGAACTATATTTTTTAGAGTGTATAACGACTATGTAATTTAGTGTAGTTTTCTTATTTTTTTTGAAAAAAGCACCACTCTAGAGTACATTTTTCTCGCTTACTATACATTTACTTCAGAAAAGCCATTCAATGTCCATAAACTTTAAAGTTACCATTTAAAGTAGTTTAAAGCCATTGTTTACTAACTATTTTATCCACAGCTGAAACACTTTTTGATCAATTTCAGTAAGTCATACTGGTTCCCTTTCAGTCGGTCACATTCGATGTTACGTCGAACTGACCGAGGAATTGACGTAACGTCGCCGTTCTCTCTTTCAGGGAACGAGGGTTAGACACGTAACCAAGACGTTCTTTCGACATACCATCTGAGGTTCCTACATGATTTTTTCGTGCTATAACTAGCAGTAAGAGGAAGAGATGATCAGTTAATGTACGCCCAACGCTGCAGCTTTGCTTGAACTGAGGATACAGCGATCTGTCACGCCACATTAAGAGCGCCAAAACGGTATTTATTGTTATATTCCGTAATAAAACGTACACAATTTAAAAGCTGAGACTTTCAAATCAAATCAAATCAAAATCACATTGTCCGTGTCCTTTTTGCTCTCACTGCGTGAGAATATGGACGTGTGGTGTGAGAGCATGAGAACAGTGTCAATTGCGCGACTCGTCTTAGTTATACAGTGTGGATATTCAGTCCTAAAAATAAGACTTGAAACCAAATCTGAAGTACTAGCATGCGTGAACAAAGCCCAGATTGTGCAAAATACATCCTGGATGGAAATAATTGCCAACAAATTACATATTACAACAACAAACCCTCAACCCTCTGAAGAAGCAACTATTACGAGAACAATTCCTTCTATAAAATATAAAAATCCTGGCACACAATCCAGTTTATTTTACAGAGACAATCTAATCTCCCTGTACCTGCAGAAATCTACTTGTCAGGCCCATAATATGGGAACCGCTATGCAATTCTACCATTACAGGGTCAAAGGTGACAGCAAAGATCCTTAACAGATCTAGAGAGGATTGCTTTGAGGAATCGGATTAAAAGAAGACTTAGTCAACTACAATTAGATCAGGAAACCTCATCCTCCATATTGACTATAGGTCAAAAGAGTGGACGGAAATGAAAAAAGATAGAAACTGATATTCTTAAGGCAGGTGAAAGTATGAATGGAACTGCACTTAAGTGAATCAGATTTTAATCAGGTTCTAATTCTGATCTGATAGTAAATGTCAGTCAGTTGGTCTCACTTATTCAGTGACTGTATGCTTATTAGATGGTTATTTACCAAATACTCTTTTGAATGTAAATTGTCTTATAACATTCGAAGAAAGAGTGATGCGAGAAAATAAACTAGTTTAACAATTTCTCTCTCTCTCTCAAAGTCCCCTGTACTCAATAATTGTATCCCTTAAAACTAATCTTTGATCACCAAAATGACATATTTAAATGTTTTTTTTTCCTTGAAAAAAAAATCTTCATGCTTTTAAAATAGCTTGAATATAACACTTTTGACTAATTTAGTATATGCGGTTCTATGAATATGCAAATTAGCCCCGCCTCCACTCACAAATTTTCTTTTCTTTCTTGTTGAGAGGCTGTGGAACCTCTTTGCACTGTTTGTTCTTGTTTTTTGCATTTCTTTCTTTCTTTCTTTCTTTCTTTCTTTCTTTCTTTCTTTCTTTCTTTCTTTCTTTCTTAACCTGTGTAAAAGTCATCATCATCATCATCAAAAATAAATAAAAAATGGTTGCCATGAAAAACGAAATTATTAACAGCGGCTTTATGCAAAAATAATTCAACTGCAGAATGCCACGAGAGAGTAGCCTGACTACGTCAGACTTCGTACTTCCGCTCAATTTCAGTTCGCTTCAGTTTTCCTCCGGCCTGAAAACAGCCGGCCAATCAACGAACAGAGGGCGGTCTGAGAGCCGTGACGTAGACGCTAAGCGCCGAGTTTAAGATTGTATTTTTTAGGTTAGGGAAATCGAAAACGACCGCGGATATGGAGATACGGGATGCAATTCGCTCTGTTGTGGAGAATATTCCCGGCATTTGCAAACTGAAGCCCGAACAAGAAGAGTGTTTGTTAAACATTTTGAATGGAGGTGATGTTTAAGTTGGAGAGAGAGGTGATTGCGTTATGTGATTGGCTTACGGGTAACCAATGATTTTATACTTCAGACAAGCGCCAGCCCCCCCCCACCCCCCCCCACCCCCCCCCCCCCCCTCCCCCAATAGCAATTATCCAGACTCTGTGTAAGCAGCAAAGCGAAGTAGCAGAGTTTGGTATTACCAGGCTAACGAGAGAGCCATGTAATAAAGAAACAATTCTCAAGAATAACATTCTATTCTTCAAAAATACCAATTCTCACAAACTAACCCTAGATAATTGTTTCTTACAGCATTTTATGGGAAGACACTTCAACAAACATAATGTGCAACTTATTACTTATACGTCTAAACCTTTAGCGCAATGAAACAATATGCCATGTCGCCTAAGTTCAAAACAGAATTGTATTCGGTATTATACTGTATGTTACACATCGCCAGACAGTTTAAAAAAGCCTGGAGTAGTTGGCAGTCCAGTCCCAGAGGCACAGCGCCAACCCTCCTCAAGCCCTCAGGTTTGGCTGCGTTCACTAAATCTTAACAGTCTGTCTAATAAAGCGCACTCATGCTCCTTCCTCAAATCTAATGTACAGTTTGATTTGGCAAAGCGCAGACGTTTCTATTTCCACTTCACAAAAGAAAGCTTCTTGGATCTGCAGGAAGCCAGACTGGGGAGCTAATATTTAGAGACAATTATATTTGATTTCTGTGTTTATCGAGTATAATTTCTAAAGGATGGTAAACCTATTTAGTTTCGAACATGTGGAGCGGCGGTCAGGCAGAAGCCAGCCAGAGGTCTATGGCTGTGTTGTTGGAACAGACCCCACATGAGAATGAAGTTAATTCTTCTGAAGTACAGACAGCTCAAAAACACATAAAGCCCATGTGAAATGGTATGATATATTTAAAAAAACATGCATATGATAGGTTAGATATGCTGTTAATTAAATGTAATGGATTAAATATACAATTACATGTAGAAAAACCAACAAGCATTAGTTTGAAAGAGCCAATATAAGTAGGTAAAGGTAAAGAGTTAGCTTAAGGTGCATTAAATTCTGACAATCTGAAGTGTTCAAATGCAGATGAGCTACAGTTGAAAGAGAATCAATGCCATGACATTGGTACTCGCCTCTTACAACAATCAACTTGACGCATTGACTTTTAACATATAACACAACATTGTAGTCACTAGTCAGAATATATGAAGTCAATTTTTCTGTGGCTACATCAATGTCAACAAACAGTTAAACTCATGAAGTTAAGAGCTTTTCTTCTGAACCATTTTGTTATTAATTTTACATGAATTGCATCAACTGATGTCAATTTTATTTTTAGTGTTCACACAATAGGCAATGGAATTAACAATGGACATGCTCTAATAGCATTTAATATTTAGAAAGCATCACGCTACATTTTTGCCATCATTTTGAACAGTAATAAATAAATAATTAAATAAATGCCACTTGATATTTTCTTATAATGCATTGATATTATTAAGCGTGGCTTTAAATGTCTAATTATTTTTATTTTCCAAAATTGCCTCATATGCTATAAACTGACATCAAAACTCACATAGGCCTACACTCTGTAGCTATAAGTTACACATTCTTTGTGAATGTATTGAATTTGGATTATTTATACATCACAAGGCGATACATAGGCCTACACCAAAGAACCAGACTCTTAATAAAGTAAAAGTAAATGTAAACATTTTTTTTATCACATTATTAAAATAATTTATCACAAATAGCATACGACTACAGTGCAATTTAATTAACCCTTTTTTTTTATAAACCAAAGTGGCAGCAACTACTTTCTATCTTCCATTAAGCCCAACATCACTGACAGACAAAAACACGTAAAAGCGACGAATGCTGACGTCACACACTTGCTCGTAACTTAAGTAGGCAACGGTTATCAACGAAATTAGTTAGCTAATTAAATCAATGTGTAATTACGTTACTGAATGCGACTTATTAATTCACCAACACGCGTTTAAATCCACATCGCTACATCAGAGAGCAGAGTTCTCACCTTCAGTCGGGCGCCTTCGAGTTGCAGAAAGACAAAAGGAGCGCAAACCGAGCGAATGGATTGAAACAGCAGGAATCATGTACACGGTATAATCCCGAGTCATTGTTGGACTCGTGCACGCGCTGCTCGCTGCTCCTCCCTCTACATCAGTGTGTCCTTCAGAGACCTTCCACTCCACCTCACAAACACACACACACCGGTCACCACACAACAACATGATACATCACACGAGCCTGCTGCAGTACAGTGTATTCACAATTACAATATTCATATCACAACAGTTTCTATCTATCTATCTATCTATCTATCTATCTATCTATCTATCTATCTATCTATCTATCTATCTATCTATCTATCTATCTATCTATCTATCTACTTCTACTTATCTATCTATCTATCTATCTATCTATCTATCAGCAGAAAACACATTTGTGCATAAATAAAGAATTGTGTGAGGACATATACGAAATAAATAACATTTGTGCATAAAATTAATTATTCTGAGGAAATATGCACACACACACACACACTTGAAGGAAAAGCAAAACTGATAAAGGAAATGTTACAGTAAACTACTATGAATCTACTTAACTGTAGCTGACTAAATGTCATTAGTTTTGGTGAGAAGATGAAGAGCAGGAGAGACATCTGTTGGCCTGTCACGGGGAATATATAGTGTCAGGGACAGGAAAATATATTACATGTTTCATTCAGGGTGATTTATGAGATGTCTTAATGTTAACGGTCTCTGTGAAGTCAGTGACAATCCAGGACTGGAGCTTTTTCCAGGCTGAGGAACAAAAAAATGGAATTAAATAAATAAAATCACCTAGTATAAAATCATACATTTCACAATTAGTAATATAACAGGCGCTGAAGTATTTGCATCTTAATTTATGTAAAATGACGCAGACAGCACTAAGGAAGAAAAAGTCTTGCTCCAGAGATGGGCTGAAAAACTGATGATGTAGTTCGAATGAAGTGAATATCTGCTTTCATTCTGCATGGAGTAAGATCTCATGAAATCCATACTTTCTGTTATAAAATTATTATTCTAAAATGATAAAATAATCAGTTTCCGCTCTCAGTTGAGAAATAGTGTATTCCCAAAAAATGTGAAATTTTCCATTTGCACAAGCAATTAGACATGATTATATTTCCATATATTTCCATATCATTAGAGTGACTACATTAACCACTCCCAAGTAAAATGCATAGACCCCAAATTGTTTTGGAATATATATACAAAGTGGAAGTAAAAAGGTCTCATTTTCAGAAAGCACAGTACTGGATGCAATAGTTTCTCCATGTCCGAGCATCATGGAAGAGAAAAATACTGTAAATAATACCCTTAAAGATCGAATTTCAATTCTCAGATCCACAGAGCAGACATTTCATTCAACTCTATTTTAGGAGTATTTCCAGATGATGTAGAAATATCACAAGCAATATTGTTCCTAAGTGTCTAAAAGTTCAAGTGTTTCTAAATTCTGTGTAAAGACGCAGTGTCATATAAAAGCAATATACGATATGCCAGTTCTGAGGCAGCTTAAGTTAGATGCCACATCAGAGTTGTCTTTTTTTTTTTTTGGCCATTGCAATTTCAATCAGCAGCTTGAAAGAATCAACATTCAAACACAAAACAATGTCATGATTCTGTGTATTTATGCTGCACGCTGTAATATAATGCACAGATGCAGCTTCGGTGCTGCCATAACGGTTACAATCACGGTCAAAACGGTGCTCAATATGAATGAAATTGAAATTAGAAAACCTCCAAGAGATGTTTTAAACATTGTTATTATTGCCAAACATCCCAACAACAGCACAATTACATATAAATGCCAACATGAAACATCAACAACATAGTAAAAAGTTAGGCTGAACAAACTCTTCAGAGAAAACAAAGAACTGTAAAGAAACTGTAACAGTAACATCTATACATTAACTTAGTAAGAAAGTCATGCTCATGCCTGAAAGCTGAACGATGTTGATGTTTTGCTGCTGTATCGGAACACTGACAGACAGCTGTAGTGTAGTGTCAGTCTCACAATTCGTGTCTCAGTCTTTTGAAAATATTCTCTTACACAAAAATAGTACTATTCGAGAACAATCCCTTGAAGCTGCCTTCAATGAGAACAATCAATTTCATGTTTTCATTCAAGTCAATTGGCACTTTATAGCAGTCTCACCGCTTCACAAACTCCTAACACAAAACAACACATGTGATTGTGTTTTAAAATCCTGGCCACTTATACACTTGCATTATGCATCAGATTAAACTGACACATTTATATTTAAAAAGGAAAGAATTAGGTCATGGTCTTTATTAAGTACTTTTTAAAGAAATGTGACATTTCAGTAATATTTTCAGTAAAGAGCTCTAAAAAACAATTGTATTTTCCTTTCAAATGAACACAAAAATATCCATATCTCACTTAAAAGTCGTTAGTTTTAAATTTATATATGTTGGTAATCTTTAAAACAGAATAAATGTTAAGTTTCTCAAGAAACCTTCATCCTTTTTGGTTACAGCAAACCGTAACAATCCCAACACAAACAATACTTTATTGATCGATTGCTTCAGTTCTTCTCATTCTACATTCATTTGTGAAACGTAATCAGGTTTAACCAACTGCTGGTTTTCTTAAAAGATGCTACACTCAGGACATACTTTAATGTCTGTCATGAAGATCTTCGGGACGGTGGGCTGTCAAATGTTCCTGAAGCTCAGAAAGGTGTCGGTTCCACAGAAAGTGTCTTGCGATATCCTTTGTGAAGATGAACGCACCATGAGCAGTGCTGTGAGGTTATCGTGTGTGAGACATCAGCCCTGCAGGTCAAACGTCCTCAGACACTGGCTAGAGCAGCAGTACGCTACAAAACTCACTGTGGTTCTGTGGAAGAAAACAGAGAAAAACTATTAGCACTTATAACATTCTCCCCTGGTTTCACAGACAAATCTTAAACTAGTCCCAGACTAAAATGCATGTTTGAGCCGTTTTAACTGAACGCAACTTGCACTGACACTTCTTAAAATATGTCAGTACCATTGTTTTGAAAGACATTTTTTTTCAAAGGCATGTTTATAAAAGCAATTTAAATGCCCTACTTGAACTAAGGCCTAATCCTGGCTTAAACTGTGAAACCAGGCCAACATGTTTCAAAATTTTGAGTTTGTGCTTAAAGGGATACTCCACTTTTTTTGGAAATAGGCTCATTTTACAACTCCCCCAGAGTTAAACTGTTGAGTTTTACCGTTTTTGAATTTTTGAGTTTTAAATAGAAAAAATATCGAAACTCTTTGGTCATTTTTTTTTTTTAGAAATGCTAATGGTCTTGTCCACTCCAATGCTAAGCTATGCTAAAAGTGGTACCGCCAGAACCGGAGATCGGCTGAATGGATTCAAAAACGGTAAAACTCAACAGTTTAACTCTGGGGGAGTTGAAAAATGAGCCTATTTCCAAAAAAAGTGGAGTATCCCTTTAATGAAAACACTTGATATGTACAAAACTTTCAAAACTTCGAATAAAAGACAATGCAATAATTTGAGGTATATTATATGAAGTTTTGCATTAATCAGAATGTGTGTTTTTGTCAAGACGTGACCACACGCAATTTTTTGGATCTTTTTTGGCCAATAGCGATATCTTACACAGTCACTGGCCACTTTATTAGTTACACCTTGCTAATTGGTCCCCAGAATGGTCCCCCTTTTGCCTTCAGATCTACCTTAATTCTTCGTGGGATATAGATTCAACAAGGTTCTGGAAACATTTCTCAGAGATTTTGGTCCATATTGTCATGACAGCATCACGCAGTTGCTGCAGTTTTGTCGGCTGGACATCAATGATGGGAATCTCCCGTTCCAGCACATCCTAAAGGTGCTCTATTGGATTGAGATCAGGTGACTGTGGAGGTCATTTGAGTATAGTGAACTCGTTGTCATGTTCAAGAAACCAGTTTGAGATGGTTTGAGCGTGTGTGTTATCCTGCTGGAAGTAGACATCAGAAGATGATAGACTGTGGTCATAAAGGGATGGACTTAGGTAGGCTGTGGCATTTAAACGATGCTCAATTGGTACTAAGGGGCCCAAAGTGTGCCAAGAAAATATCTCACACACCATTACACCACCAACAGCCTGAATCATTGATTCTTCAAGGCAGGATGGATCCATGCTTTCATGTCGTTTATGACTAATTCTGACCCGACCATCTGAATGTCATAGCAGACTTTGAGACTCATCAAACCAGGCAATGTTTTTCTAATCTTCTATTGTTCAGTTTTGGTGAGCCTGTGTGAAGTGTAGACTCAGTTTCCTGTTCTCAGCAGACGGGAGTGTCACCGGTGTGTGTGTTCTTCTTCTGCTGTAGCTCGTCTGCTTTTGGTTTGACATGTTGTGTGTTCAGAGATGCTCTTCTGCAGACCTCGGATTGTAACGAGTGCTTATTTGAGTTACTGTTTCCTTTCTATCAGCTCGAACCAGTCAAGCCATTTTCCTCTGACTTCTGGCATCAACAAGGCATTTTTGCCCACAGAACTGCCGCTCACTGGATATTTTCTCTTTTCTGGACCATTCTCTAGAGATGTTTGTGCGTGAAAATCCCAGTAGATCAACAATTTCTGAAATACCCAAGACAAGCACATCCAGCACCAACAACCAATGTCAATCATGCCAAGTTCAAAGTCACCTAAATCAGCTTTCTTCCCCATTCTGATGCTCAGTTTGAACTTCAGCAGATCGTATTGGCCATGTCTACATGCATCGAGTTGCTGCCGTGTGATTGGCTGATTAGATATTTGCATTAACGAGCAGCTGAATATTATATAATTGAATATTGAATATTTATCAATATTTGAAAATGAATCAATGTGGGAAAAAAATAACTTGATAAGAAATAAATCTGTAAAATAGACGGATTAAAACTTTAGTTATCAACTTTTTGATTCTGTAATCAATCCTATTATAGTATTTTTTCCCAAATAAAGAAATAATTACAAACATGACTAAAAATCAAATAAAAGATAGTAACCAAGTAAGACTCTCACCTTACCAATAACCAATACAGTGTCAAAAACACAGGTCAAACGCAACATTTAGCAAATTTCTTGTATGGTTAGTTCAAGTGAAGCAATCTCACATGTAAAGAGATGATGTTTTAAATCATCCCTTTCATCCCTGAGCACTCAAAATATGCAGATATGCACACATAAGGGAGGTTATTTTACTCCCACAACATGCTTTCATAAGCATGTTGATGAAGTGATATTGAAACAGCGAGGGTTTCCAGCTATATTTTCACTAAATACACGCTAACCCGATGACCTGCGATTGAAAACGGAGAGTATGAAAGGTGAAAAAGAAGCAAATGGAAAAGAATTCCCTTAAACAAATAGCTTCCCTCTCTTTTTTTCGACCAGCGCTGGTCTGCAAACGACCGTCGAACACTCAGGGTAAGAGGTAATTGGCGAGTGGATTAGATCTCTTAATGCACGTGAAGTAGCTGAGAGCAGCAATCCAGCAGGCTGATTCAGTTACGCTACTGGATGTTGATACCAAAACCACAGCGTTGCATTACAGATGGAACATGACGGGTATCAGAGCAAGCACAGCTCAATTCAACCAATCAAACAAGCACAAAGATGAGGAGATAGGGGAAGTGAGAGGGGTCAGAGAGTGTGTGTGTGTGAGAGAGAGAGTTTTCTGAATGCAAGATATGAGATATATGAAAGAGAGTATGTTTTTGGTAAATGAATATGCACATAACAGCAAATGCACATGCATTCTGGTATTTAATATTGAGCATTTAATATTCAACAATAATATTGATCTGCCTGCACTGACACCATTATATGAGAACTGAACTGAGCTGGACGATGACATCACGGTTTTCTCCAGAGTGGCTATATATATAAATGAACTAAATTAATTACTTTTTTACAACAAAAATTAGCCATCACTGAACTTACTTAAGCTTGACTGTGACGCTATTTTCTTCTGGAAACAAACTTTGTTGCATAATTTATTTCCTGTTATCACTGTAAAGCTGCTTTGAAACAATCTGTATTGTAAAAAGCGCTATATAAATAAAGGTGACTTGACTATTACTCAATCCCAGAATGCATGTGCATTTGGGGGCATCCACTACCGTTCAAGTTTGGTAAGTTTTATGCTCACCAAGGCTGCATTTATATGATGAAAGCAAAATACAGAAAAATCGTAATATTGTGAAATATTATTACAATTTCAAAGAATTTGTTTCTATTTTAAGAGAACTGTTTCTGTTTTTATATATCCCTGTGAATTTTCAGCATAATTACTCCAGTCTTCAGTGTCACATGATCCTTCAGAAATCATTCAATCATTCAGAGAACATTGAAGTACAATGAGAGCGATTCAAAAGCATGCAGAACCGCCACTCTTTAATCGCTCTCGTGGTACTTTGATGTCGGTCTGCGCAGCGCCACTTCAAGTCGAACACACCTATCTATACATTTTTAGAACCAGTATAACTAAATGTGCTTAAAAAAAACATTGCCTGTGTTAGCTTTAATGTTAAAAGAATTTAATGTGAGTAGCAATATCATTTTGTGTGACCTTTATAGCATACTGAAAGTGACAATTGGATAATTCTAGCCTGGTTAAAACCAGACCATTCTCAGTTGTAACTGAGTTATGGTCTGGCAAAGCTTCATAGACAAATCATTTCCAGAGGGGCGTCACCAACGGACGTCGCGGGTAGACCTAAAACCAATCAGAGCGATGAAGGTGATGACGTATGCAGAGCGGCGGAGAATCTCCGAGTGTTGTTCTTTGCTCGGTTTTTAACAAAAAGGAAACGTTCAAATCGCTTAAAACAGACGCGATAGCTGATTCGAACGAGTGATGTTCGACGGCGGCATCCATCTTTGTAATGTAGGCTACAAAATCTGCTTCAAAATCCCAGCGCTGTCGTCATCGTGTAAAGCCCGCCCCAACGTTTCTGATTGGTGCCTCGATTTCGACGGATTGGAAATGGGCTTGAATGAGCTCTTTGCCAGACTAACTTTCAGAGCAAATCTAAATTTGCCGGAAGATGTCTGGGTTTTCCCAGGCTAGGATAATTCACCTCAGATCTTGAAAATAAATTAAAGGAAACAAGAACTCAATGTGAACAAACAAATGTATTCTATGACAAAGACTGTTTCAGTCATTCAGTGTGTATTTTTAATTATGTTAAAATAGTCTAATATCTATGAATTTGATTATGTAGTTAAAGGATTAGTTCACCTCAAAATAAAAATTTCCTGATAATTTACTCACCCCAATGCCATTCAAGATGTTCGTGTCTTTGGGGCGGTACTTTCGCCTACGTCCAGCGTGACCTTTCCAACGTGATTACGTAATGCCTGGCGCATCGCAGACCAGCACAAGACAAAGAATTGTGGTTAAAAAATACTGTATATAATTATTATTAATTTTTTTTTTTTAAATGACCGATCTTTTCTCTACATAAGACCCTCACCTGGGATCGTGCAGAGCCCTCTGAAGCACTTCAAAGCCCTTTGAAACTGCATTGATTTGGACTTCAACAATTTGGTTACCGTTGAAGTCCATTGTGTGGAGAAAAATCCCGAAATGTTTTCCACAAAAAAACTTAATTTCTTTTCCACTGAAGAAAGACATGAACTTCTTGGATGGCATTGGGGTGAGTAAATTATCAGGAAATTTTCATTTTGAGGTGAACTAATCCTTTTATTTCGTTGCGAGTGCAGTGCACTTGCAGAGAGAATCCACCCACACACTCATCCAATTGGCTGTCATTTTTAATTGCTTTTGTCGCGTCTCGTAGTCGTGTCTAGTGCGGACAGACAAACTGCTTGTCACTGGAATCTTATCTTATTGTATCGCGTCTGCCAGCTTAGGACACAGTGTAAAGTGGAAATCCAAAACACACACTTGTGATATGATGTTACCACAGCATCAGTACCTCTTGTGCACCCCTGCGAGCGCAGTCTCTCTGAGCGGGAACAGTTTGGTGTAGACGATGGTGAACATGGGCTGACTGCAGCGGTGACAGTGACCCAGAGGACACCGGACGACTTCCAGTAGACTCTTGGGCAACAGGAACTTCACATCTGCACATACGGATTTGCACAAACGGATTTGTAAAGATCGTATTTCACGTGATTTTTTTTGTCGTTCACACTTGCTAAATAGGATTGGATTCCAATCGGATATGCACAAAAATCAGATTTGGACTGACAGTCTGAACAAGACATGTTTTAGTGGTCAAAACATTTGGTTGGTAAATGTGAAGAAACCCAATGCAATTGTCGTAGGTTTGTTTGCGACTCTTACACTTACCGGTCCAGTTGTGGGCCGCATGTAGGACTCTGCATGCCAGCTCTTCCAGAGGCAACACGCTGTCAGTCTCGGAGCCGATGGCCTTCACTTCAGAGGGCAGAGGAACAGTCACATCTCCAAGAGTCAAGCAGAGCTGCTTCACGTCAGAGACCTGACCAGCTAGACCACATCTGTGCATGCATACAGATAAATAACCTGGTATGAACATCGACACATTAGGCCAGGTGTCCGTCTGAAACAGCCAGGGATCAATCACACCAAATATCATGAGAAGCAATATATAGCCATATCAGCACTGTGATACTTTTCCCGACTTAAAATGTCAGAACACTCTTGCATTTTCCCACCTAGACATTGTTACTGAAATGGTGCAGATTCTTGTGCCAGAGTCGGTGCTCAGCTGGAATATCTGAGAATCTCTCTTTGGAAAGTGTGCAACGAAAGCAGCAGAGCGTGTTAAAAGTGGACGAGCCAGATTCAAGTTTATAGTTTATAGAAGAACTTTTTGTGAGATTTACCAAAGTGAATCTTGAGTTTTGATGTCTGTGTGAGGCAAGTAAACTCTTACATGTGTGAAAAAAAATCAATGTTGTTTACTTTCAGATGGACGGAAAATCTGACCAAAGACTCTACACACATTTTCCACTAGTTTCTGCCGCACCGTTTGTCAAGTAGCTGACAGGGTCAGGAGTGCCACTATCTCAATAAGTTCCACTTTGTTGAATGCCCATCTATAATTATGTCAAAACATCTATTTCAGATTTAACTAGCCATAATGGCACATTAATACATAAAAAAGGCATAAGGTAACAGAAAAAGGATATTAAATCTTATTCTCTTGTGCTGAATCTAATTGTTGCTTTATGTCTTTATAATTCAGCTGGGAAAAATAACACATTAATTTCTGTCAATTTCAACAAACCTTAAAGTGGTGGGGGGGATAAACGTACCGCTATATAGTATTGACAGAGAGTGAAACATCACCAAATACACTGTATAAAAGGCACCGATCTGACATTTAGTATAATGGGTTTATGTAAAAGGTTCACTTAAATAAAAATGTGTTATTATATTTTTTATGTTTCTAAATATTGTTTCTATATACAAATTTCCTATAAATTGTAGTTCTGTCAAATCGATTAATTGCGATTAATCATATCTAAAATAAAAGTTTGTATATGTGTTTGTAAATATATATATATACACTCACCTAAAGGATTATTAGGAACACCTGTTCAATTTCTCATTAATGCAATTATCTAATCAACCAATCACATGGCAGTTTCTTCAATGCATTTAGGGGTGTGGTCCTGGTCAAGACAATCTCCTGAACTCCAAACTGAATGTCAGAATGTGAAAGAAAGGTGATTTAAGCAATTTTGAGCGTGGCATGGTTGTTGGTGCCAGACGGGCCGGTCTGAGTATTTTACAATCTGCTCAGTTACTGGGATTTTCACGCACAACCATTTCTAGGGTTTACAAAGAATGGTGTGAAAAGGGAAAAACATCCAGTATGCGGCAGTCCTGTGGGCGAAAATGCCTAGTTGATGCTAGAGGTCAGAGGAGAATGGGCCGACTGATTCAAGCTGATAGAAGAGCAACTTTGACTGAAATAACCAGTTGTTACAACCGAGGTATGCAGCAAAGCATTTGTGAAGCCACAACGCACAACCTTGAGGCCGATGGGCTACAACAGCAGAAGACTCCACCGGGTACCACTCATCTCCACTACAAATAGGAAAAAGAGGCTACAATTTGCAAGAGCTCACCAAAATTGGACAGTTGAAGACTGGAAAAATGTTGCCTGGTCTGATGAGTCTCGCTTTCTGTTGAGACATTCAGATGGTAGAATTTGGCGTAAACAGAATGAGAACATGGATCCATCATGCCTTGTTACCACTGTGCAGGCTGGTGGTGGTGGTGTAATGGTGTGGGGGATGTTTTCTTGGCACACTTTAGGCCCCTTAGTGCCAATTGGGCATCGTTTAAATGCCACGGCCTACCTGAGCATTGTTTCTAACCATGTCCATCCCTTTATGGCCACCATGTACCCATCCTCTGATGGCTACTTCCAGCAGGATAATGCACCATTTCACAAAGCTTGAATTATTTCAAATTGGTTTCTTGAACATGACAATGAGTTCACTGTACTAAAATGGCCCCCACAGTCACCAGATCTCAACCCAATAAAGCATCTTTGGGATGTGGTGGAACGGGAGCTTCGTGCCCTGGATGTGCATCCCACAAATCTCCATCAACTGCAAGATGCTATCCTATCAATATGGGCCAACATTTCTAAAGAATGCTTTCAGCACCTTGTTGAATCAATGCCACGTAGAATTAAGGCAGTTCTGAAGCCGAAAGGGGGTCAAACACAGTATTAGTATGGTGTTCCTAATAATCTTTTAGGTGAGTATATATATATATATATATATATATATATATATATACACACACATACACCCACATTATATATTTACAAACTTTTATGTTAGATGCAGTTAATTGTGATTAATCGATTCGACAGCACTAATATATTGTAATTATTATGATCACAACTTGCAATAATTGCTTTAATGAGCTTGTTTCTGCCTAATAGAATACATGATGTTATCTAACTGCATGATTTGTATTATCTTAGAACTGTACATCCTGAAATATAGAACCACCTGCTCTCTGTGACACAGTCACCTTTAATAACAGATTACTCTAGATTGTAATGTAGAAACATGCGTTTACTTTAAAGCTGCTTTGAAACAATATGTATTGTGAAAAGCGCTATACAAATAAATGTGAACTGAATTCAATTTTGAATGTTAGGTGTGATTAATCACAATAAATTACAAAAATCGGTGCAATTAATTAGTCATTTTTTTTAATCGATCGACAGCCCTACTTTATAGGAATGTTTAAAACATAAAAGTTGTGATTTTGATAGCATACTACAACGACAGAAAAGAGCTCACCCACTGCAGCCGATGACTTTGTTATAAAGATACGAAGGGAGAGCCTTCAGATGAGTGTTGTTGTCCACAAAGACAAACTGCAGCTCCATGGAACGCCCCATATCTGACAGAAATATAAAACATCAGTATCGGCAACAACATCAGAAAATCCACCTGGTACTCGTGAAATATAGTCCTCTGGAGTCATAAAAGAGCTGTGAAACAGAAAACCTTCCCCTTAACTGTTGCTCTCAAAAATGCTACAAATGTTATTAAAATGATTGGTTGAGTCCTGTTCAAAACCATTCAACAAACATAAACCTGTGACCTTATTAGACCAGATATAATGTTATACAGTATTATTATTATAGCCATTTTATAAATTGAAGCTGTGGTTTACAGTGAATTTCTATTAGATGTTCTAAATTCACTGTAAACCACGGCTTTATGAGTCTTATTGCTTTAATAACCTTTGGTCTGCTCCTCGCATAAAGCATCATATGGCTTCAGAGAACTTGTATGGAGTATTTGGACTGAATTTAGACTAACTAGACTATGGAAACTCTCGTTCAAAAGTTTTTGGGGTAGGATTTTCCAAATGTTTTTGAAAGACGTTATGCTCAACAACACTGCATTTATTTGATCATAAATACAGGCAAAACAGAAATATTATAACAATTTAAAAACACTTTTTTATTCGAATATAAAATGTACTTTATTTCAGAAATTTCAGCAGGCATTACTTCAGTCACATGATCCTTCAGAAATCATTGTAATATGCTGATTTGCTACTGAAGACAATACTTATTCTTAATTTTTTATAAATAAATTTTTTATATCTTAATTTTATTATTTATTTATAAAAGAATAGCATTTTATTCGAAACAGAAATCTTTTGTAACATGTTTTACTGTCACTTTGGATTCATTTGCATTCTTTCTAAATAAAGGTATTAATTACTTTTAAAAAAAAACTGACCCCAAACTTTTGAACGGTAGTGAAACTTGAATACACTGCTTCTTTGGGTCTGGGTAGATGACAAATAAGGGTGAAACAGCATTTTTTTTAAACAAAGTTCTAAATTGCTTGAGATTGTATGAATTTGTAAAGTTCAAATACTGTTGTTTTTGAAACTGTTAGAGGTTAGCAGATTTTTTTTCTCATTATGTAATTTATTAAGCTTTTCTCACAGCTCCAGGCAAAATATGTCCTGCGGTGTGACATGACATTACTATAAAATTCAAATATTGAAATATTATTAATTTCAAATACAAATCAGGTATGTTTTAAGTTTAAAAAGTATTCTTAAAGAATAATTATTAAAATTCTTTTTTTTCCTTTTTTTCACAGCTGTTTTTCGATTATATTCTTAGCTTGTGCCATCTTTTACCACTCACTCCAGTGGAAATATTGTGTAAAATTAGAAAAAATATTTGAAAAAGTTTTTTTTTATATATTTATATAGGTATATTATGCAATGTTTTCAAATGCATATAATTATTTAAGCTAGTTAACATAGTAAAAGTCGTTTAATTGTGTTTGAAGTGATGTCACACCACAGGACATCCCGTCACACCACAGGACAAAATGAGACACTGTATGAACATTTATGGTGAAATTTATTGAATACTTTTGTAACAAACAAATTCATTTGCATCTCTATTTGAACATTAATGAAAATGCAACATATAAGTACAATCTTATACATAGTGAACAAGACATACTGAATAATTAACATTTTGGAGTCGTCAAATCAGACCCAGTCATAAAGCCCATTCATTTCTATTTTTAACTTAAAAGACTAAACAAATATCTTGTTTCTCAAGAGAAAGTCATTAAAATCATGCTAAAATAATTAAAAGCATGTTAAAATCATCAATTCAGCTCTTTGAACAAAGATTCCAGTGAACAAGAGAAATATGACATTCTGGAGTCGTCACTAATAAAAGTTCAGACCATAAACACGACAAGCTGTTAGAGCCCATCTATCCATCTTCTTCCGCTTATCCGGGGCGGGTCGCGGGGGCAGCAGTCTAAGCAGAGATGCCCAGACTTCCCTCTCCCTAGAC
The DNA here is from genome assembly GCF_029890125.1 of Rhinichthys klamathensis goyatoka. NCBI lineage: Eukaryota > Metazoa > Chordata > Actinopteri > Cypriniformes > Leuciscidae > Rhinichthys > Rhinichthys klamathensis. The sequence continues at coordinate 1,989,666 of NW_026606697.1, read as the reverse complement.
ACTTCCTCCAGCTCTTCCGGGGGGACACCGGGGCGTTCCCAGGCCAGCCGGGAGACATAGTCCCTCCAGCTATGGAGGGACCCTCCGGTTCTCCTCCTGGTGGGACGCGCCCGGAACACCTCCCCGGGAAGGCGTCCAGGAGGCATCCAGAACAGATGCCCGAGCCACCTCAGCCCTCTCGATGTGGAGGAGAAGCGACTCTACTCTGAGCTCCTCCTGAGTGACCGAGCTCCTCACCCTATCTCTAAGTGATCGCCCAGCCACCCTGCGGAGAAAGCTCATTTCGGCCGCCTGTATCCGGGATCTTGTCCTTTCGGTCATGACCCACAGCTCATGACCATAGGTGAGAGTAGGAACGAAGATTGACCGGTAAATCGAGAGCTTCACCTTGCAGCTCAGCTCCTTCTTCACCACGACAGACCGGTACATCGACTGCATTACTGCAGAAGCTGAACCGATCCATCTGTCAATCTCTCGTTCCATCCTTCCCTCACTCGTGAACAAAACCCCAAGATACTTGAACTCCTCCACTTGAGGAAGGATCTCTCCACCAACCTGAAGTGAGCAAGCCACCCTTTTCCGACTGAGGACCATGGCCTCGGATTTGGAGGCGCTGATACTCATCCCAGCCGCTTCACACTCGGCTCCAAACCGTCCCAGTTTTGCCCTCTTTCTTTGCTCATGCCTAAAAACGGACAAAAATCACTTTAAAAACAATGATCAATGGCTGTTAACATACACATACAACAAACAAATGAAGACAGATATATATTTATGTTTAATATATGTATAATATATGTATATTATGTATAATGAAGACAGATATATATATTTAATATATGTATAATATAGGTACATTATATATAATATTTACAATATTTGTTTAATATATAGAGAGACAGATATATATTTATATTTATGTTTAATATTGCAAACATAACAGACGAGAATCTAGCTAGACATCTGACTTAATTATGTCACACTACAGGACGGGCTGTCACACCACAGGACTTTTCACCTTTGCAGCCATTTTGAGTCATTGCTATACAAGACTGACCTTGGGCATTACAGTAACTGAATAAGTTCATTGTTTTAAACCTGAATATGATTCTTTTCTAAAAAATATTTTCCTTTTTTCTCGAACTAGATCAGTCACGCCACAGGACTATCAAAAATAGACACGTTCATGCTCTGACAGAAATGATGAAATTGATCAAATTAATAAGAGATTAACACTCACCTTTTAACCTCCTTAGCACATCCAAACATCTGGGGGACTTCCTGGTAGGGGGCTTGACTAAAGAACCCCTATGGCTGTCCATGTAACTGCCAGTACAAAAATCTAATATCCTACGTCACACTGCAGGACATCGTTTGCGTTTCAAAACTAAATGTACTGTAAATATTATTTTTGTACTTTTTAGCATTTTGAAAACTTAAGTTAATTAAGTAAATACATATAAAATAATGCCAAGGCATTTATTAGCTGCTCCAAACATATTTGCTTTATTTTACTAATATTTACATTTGATGAGTTATCAATGTTACAGTCACACCGCAGGACATTTTGCTATTCACCTTGAAATATGAACAACCCCAAATACATTGTACGTCCCAAAATCATAATATTGAATTAAAATGATGTTCTATGCCCCACTGATATGTGTTGTTTTAGTTGAGAAATGCAGTTCAGTAAACATTTACACTTAATTACAGAAAAAACATGCGTCACGTCATCTGCCTGTCTGCCAAATGCACAAATGTAAATGTATTGTAAATGTTCTCTCGATCCGCTCACCCAGGGGCAGTGATGTCAGGCAGTTGGCAGCCATGGAGAGCTCATTGAGGTCGGGCAGCAGACAGAGCTGGCGAGGAAGACACTGCAGCATGTTTCGGTCTGCTGTCAAACACTGCAGGGACAGGCACTGGTGCAGACGCTCTGGAAGAGTCCTCAGGTGGTTCATGGACACGTCCAGAGTCTCCAGCTCTCGGAGATCTCCCAGCTCTACCAATATAAGTCAATATACATTTATGTTCTAATTGGCATGAAACAGAAGTTGCGGTTGTCTTTTCTTCCCTATTATGACTTACATCGGAGTGAAATGGCTTCTCGAACAAACAAACAAACAAAAATGTAGGACATGACTTGATTTTGTCTATGGCGATTTGATTGGATTGTTGTGGTTTGCTATTGGTCGATCTCATGTGAGTGACAGATAGCCCCACCCTCACGTCAGTAAACACATCATCAGGGAAGAGATGTAGTTGCAAGAGGGAGGGGAAGTTATTTTGATTAAAGATTACAAGGGCACATGAATTAAAAAAATAATGATGTGCATGCACAGATAAATTATTCATTATAAATACTTCAATATTCCATAAAAAAATCTGAATTGTCTATTTTTGTCCATGCTGAGTATAAAGTTTCAAGTAAGAATCAGGTAATAACAGGATTTTATAACTAGGGCTGTCAAAATTAACGCATTAACGCATGCGATTATTTTTTTCAGTTTAACCGGAAAAAAAATATTTAACGCAATTTCCGCAGTATCCATTTTTTTCCCTGTTATCCTTTAGTTATCGTTACATTATATGATAATGCTCTTATTCATATATCCATGCTCAAAAAGTGAATAAGTGGATTATAATTTAGTACCATTAAAATCCCCTAAAAATAAAAAACTATGAAATAAAAAAAACATTATCGAACTAAAATAAAGTACAATCATTTCATTGAAATAAAACAAATGTCATTTTTGACCAACACGTCAAGCGTTAATCAATCAAAGTACAAATGAAACCGAGAAAAATAACTCACTGCTCTTGACTGAATAACTTTTGTAGCTTTAATAAAAATTAAACTACATTTCATTTTTAATTTATGCAGTGAAGACTTTGAAGAATTTGATAACTTAATTAAATTTCTGTATATTTCCTATCTGTTAGATCAAATATTTAAAATATACTGTCTTTATGTTGTTTCTACAATAATTTTGAGATTAAATGTGAATTTTTTACAACATAAAAATATAATAAAAACTTTAATGTTAGGTGCGATTAAGCATGATTAATTACAGAAAAAGTAATCGATTAACAGCACTAATTATAACTATAGGGAGTGTCTTTATGGCTTCTTCTGGAAAAAAATACAAGATGATACATTATGTAATATTGAAAAGGAACTATAATTGTGTAAATTCAAAAATCACACTTCTTTCAAACATGTGTGCAATGCATGTCACTAGATCAAATATGCTAGAAACTGTTGTAAAAATTCACTGTAAAACACTTAGTTTGGAACAATTCACATATGATAAATTAAAGCCATGAACAGTCTCGGCTTCAGATGAAACATTACCCAATTAAAATGGAAAAGAACAATAAAAAGACTGATATAAAACAACTGCGTGTTTTGAAGCAGAGCAATTAAAGAGAGTGTCAAAGAGCTTAGTCATTTTCCCACAGTCTCTTTATGAAGTTTTACTCCTCAGAACCATTTAAGTGTCATGCTGAGCGCAAAAATCTCTTCATTAAATGAAGTTTAATAACTGCAACATGTACTGAAGTTTAAAAGCTTCTGGTGATGCAGTGTCCTCATACTTAGCTGGTGAGCGAAGAAACGATTGGATGCAGTTAAAGCTGATCAATTACACAAGAAAAAATATCTTGTGTTACAAATAATGTCCATGACAGAATAAAGGGGCTGTTTACCTAGAGACATTTTTAACTACAAAGTTGCAGAAAGAGGAATGAAAACTTTCCTCTTTCGCATTCTTCTCGAATCACTTAAAACAAAGACTTCATTCAACCTTTGGAATATTTTGGTTAAATGCAAAATGCATGTATTTCTATGTAATCCGAAATATTATTTTAATGCTGGGTAGCACAGGTAAAGCATAAATATAATATACAGCAATTAATGTTTTTGTTATAAAATGATTATTATTCTATTATTAGATCTTTCTATGCATGGAGGAATTGATAATCACAATAATCAGTTTCAGCAGCTCAATCATTCTCAGTGTTTTTGATAAATGCTGATAAATCTGCACGACTCACCTTGCGGGAGGAATTTCAGTTGATTGTTGGCCAATCGCAGATGTCGTAATGAGCGCAGTTGACCAATCTCTGGGCAGATGATTTGAAGAGCGTTGTCACTCAGGTCCAGTGACTGCAGCTTCACAAGGTTGCCAATTGCTGGAACAACAACAACAACAACATACCATGCAATGCATATTGTATCTGACATCAAAATACTGATGTATATAATTATAAAATTAAATTACCTTGAGGAATTATAGCAATATTGTTTGAGTGCAGGTATCTTTAAGAGAAGAGAGAAGAAAAGAAAAAAAGTTGTGGGATTACATTTCATAATCTCGTTTTTCATCAGATGCAGTAAAAATGTAACTAAAATAATTTAATTCAACCAAACTCTTTGCCCATCCAGTCATCTAGTTACCGGTATTTATGTATGGGTGATAAAACACCACAATGACTCAGGGACATCTACTGGGCAACAGTAATATTACAGTTGTACAAAACTTACTGTCCATTGTTATAATAACAGCATAAACCAAAGTCACAAGAGTATAACAAAGATAAATACTCACAATTCAATCAGGTTGGGAAGCTTCTGAGCCAGATTCTCTGGCTGACAGGAGGAAAACAGTATTAGGATAATATAGGCAAATATATCATTACAATATTTCAATACAGGGCTGAAGACTAACAGCACTGGGACTGAGATCTTACAAGGGATGTGAGTGAGTTTCTCTTCATGAAGAGACGCTCCAGGAACTGCATCCCTTCATCTCTGAGGAGCTCGACAGGGAAGTTGTTGAGGTTTCTGTAGTTCAGGAAAAGATTCTTGTGTCGCTCTTGTTTGGCCATAAATATTGCTGCATGGAGTTCAGCGGCCATGGCTGTGAGAACCGTCTTTGGTTGAGAGAGTTTTTCCCTCTTTCAACTTCTACTTTTAAAAAATAAAAGATACAAAAAATAAGCAAGTAAATCAGTCATGTTGATAGTCATATTCACCCCAAAATCAAATGACAGATGAATAGAATAAAATAATAGTAGTAGTAGTAGCAGTAATATTGGATCTCTCACTATTCTTCATATTGATTTTAATGGACCAAAGGCAATGTACATAATTTGCAATAGAAAATGCTAGTAGTAAAACCCTGACAGACACTATAAAGTTAGGCTACTTATGAACTGATGTTTACTAGTACAGTAACGTTAGCTATAAAAGCATTATGTAATGTAAAATACCAAATGACGTTACACTAACAGTATGAACCAATACGAGCTCAGATATTGATGCTATACTGTACTGTACTGTTAGTCTGTCTAAGTGATAATACACGAGAGTAAATATAAACGTAAGTCTCTGCAGAAATCTAACGTTAATCATAATAATTGCGGGCCAGCTCGTTGAATGAATGAAAAAATAAAATTTACATATGAAATACACAGCACAGCAATAATTATCATTGATGAATTGCAACTTACATTACATCCCTGTAGTAATGAAATGGTCCCTGTTTAAAACCTCTGGAGTTGTTTTTGTGCCGCACTGGTCTTCCGTCTGAGAGAAAGCGCGTCACTGGATACAGAGAGCATCATGGGTAATGTAGTTTTCCTTACATCAAAGCCGCTAGAGTATATATTATAATGTAATATATTTACTATACAAATATTTTACTATAAAAGTTATTTAACTTAAGAGAAATGTGAATGACATTTTATGAATGTCAACGCTGATATTTTTGAATGTTTTTGATGCTTTTTTGAGTCAACTACTACACAAAATAGCTGATCACTGACATGTTATTATTAAAAGCTACTGCTACCAATGTCGATTAACTTATTTATAATAATGCTTTATTTAATTATTCACATGACATCACTGACACAAAATACCTTCCTGACATGCAATTTGTAGCCAATGCAAATGAAAATATTATTTAATTAAAATATTTATTAATATGCTCTCTGTCTGCATACTGACAAAATTGAGTTTACAGTTCTTTCGTAATCATTCAATCCTACTTAAAATGCAAGAACAGACATCACAAAGCTATTCAACTGGATTTATTATAAGTATTTTTGAGCAATGTGCCACCATAAATACAATATGTTAATCTTCTCCATCTACACTCCTGGGACACATTTAATTTGTCTTCAAATGTATACAAAAGAAAACAACACAAATAAAGTTAATAAGTGCCTTTTTTAATCAGAACAGCCAGGTTTGAACAGACTTGGACCACAAAAACTTTTTCCATTCTCCCCTCCCCCGTTCTGGATCTGTAACCCCTTTATATAACCAACACACACATATCTAACACATCTCAACAGTTCACTGAACAACCAAACAGTTTTGCTCCACCAGCATCAGGGAGTGAAATACACAACACATCCCTTCTCCAGGTTGTAGATGGCGCCATCAGACCACGAACACCTCCGATGCTCTCCTCTCAAATGTCTGGACTTCAGTGAGATGATGGAGAGCAGCAGTTTTCAGCAGCAGGGTAGAGCGAGCGTCGAGGAACAGGTCACTTCCTGTCCCGTGGACGCCCGCTTGAACCTTCAGCCCTGAGAAGATCTAGCCCATAGTCAACAGATCTGTACTGACAAATCAATCATTGGTCTGAGATGGTCAGAGGAGAGCATTAGGATGGTGATCTTGGACAATCGTTGATTTAAAAAAATCGGAATTATGAAAAATGCAGAAAAAAAATGACCATATTTACGAAGGCTGTGGAGGAGGGCGTGATGTTGGTATTGCTATTTGATTGTTGTTGGATTTGTAATTATTTTTGCCAAATTGGACAAAAAAAATCTGACGAATTTCGCCAATTTAAACATTTCCCTTTTTATAAAAATGCTTTAGTGAAAATTTACAAGAATATCTTAAATCTGGATTTATAAAATGCATATTTAATCAGCCCATGAGTCATTTTTGTTAAACTGCTATGAAATACGACATGGGGGGAAAAAGCTATTGGCTCATAAACCAGTCATTTCAGCTAACAAACGTCTCCAACCATTTACATTTATATTGCATCTGCTCAATTATTATTCTTTTTTTTTTATTATGCTTTGTGTTGATCTTTTTTTAGTTTGGGCTGAGAAAAAATATGTTTTCCAAAGCCAGCACAAAACTTATATACATTTGATGCACCTGACAAACAGCAAAAACTTACAGAGGGAACATACATAAATCCACTTTTAGTTTCAACGAACATTTGGTTTCTGATACAAGTACAGTATTCCAAAGAATGTATAATGAAAACTTAAAAATAATAACAGTGGGATTCAGAGACATGAAAGGGAGAGGAGATCAGAACCATTATATCCTCAAAAATAAATCCATTCGAATTCTTCCATCTATTGACTTTTGCCCTCAAGTTAAAAAAGATGGATAAGTTAAACATAGACAACATTCCAGCACATTTGGAGTCAACTGTCAGACCTGTTCTTGTTTTAATAAATAATAAACAAATTTAAGCGAGATCCGATAGGAAAGAAAGCAGCTAGTCATACAAAATGTCCGTAATTCGGGGATTTCTCCACTCCGAGATTGTGGTTTGTAGCGTTTATGAGGTTTTACCCAGATACAGAGAGCAGTAATATTGTCCTTTTCATGAAAAAGGTCAGATGTACTTTATATACAGGTACATAAAAAAAGAGTGAGGTAGATAAATGTCTGAAAAAAAAAAAAAGTCCCAATGTCATGAAAAAAAGCATATAAAAATATCTAAAATGTTGCACTTAATCAGGGGGGGGGGGGGGTTACAGTGATTATTAAACATATCACAAAAACAAGAGAGAAGGAAAAAAAAAAAGAAAAAAAATAAATAATGAAAATAAAAAGGTCAGGATGGGGGGGAAACATAAAAGGTGACAGTTTTTCCTTCCAAAAAAAATGAAAACGAAAGTCCCAAAAACTGGCGCTCGTAGTCAAACCTGTATCTTAAATGTGAACTATGTTACAAACACAACTTCTGCATAGAGATATGCTGAATCATATCTGTATAATCGTTGTTTATCAGGCTCTGCTCGGAAGAAAGGAAACGCAGAGTTTATAACATTTACAAAGGGCGGCAGGATCAGTCACAAATAAGGCTGAACAATCAATCCAAAGTATGAGACGAGTCTATCTTCAAGGCAAGCGATGAAACGAATTCAAACTTTGCCACATTTTTAGTCATATCTTGTCGGTTACAGAGGAATGAATGATGAGAGAACAAAACATTGGATTCTGAGACCGAAACATTGAGGAGTTTGACCTGAGAGTATTTGTTGCGCATTAATGTGATGAGAGACACAGTGTTCACTCGCGTCGAACGAGGTGCCACCATTAATGGCATGAAGAAAGAAGTGTGTTCTATTGCCGGTTTCGCTATCAAAAAAAGAAGGCATTAAACAACTTTACACTGGAAAACTCAACTGTTAGATTGAACCTTCTATTGTTTTGTTTTTTTCGTCTCGTTTCGCAGAACTATAAGCATCATAAATTGGACTGTAGTGGAAAGGCAAAGGATTACACCTGAAGAATCTCTTTACAATTTTACAACCACAAAAAGAAAAAAACAAGAATAAAATAGCAGCTTTTTTCAGCACAGACATATAAATGATCAATCTGAACTGTAAAAAAGGTACAAAAGTGACCGACAAACGACGCACACGCTCTGTGGTCCGAAGTACGACTGAACGACCAAACGAGAGAATTCTTGTGAAGATTTCAAATAACACAATTTTAAATATTTTGAGCTTCTTTTTGACCCAATTCCCTTCTTTTTTTTTTTCTTTGCCATGTAATATCTGCTGCATTTGTTCTTCCATTTTTATTTCATCCGAAATGCAAAAAACCCAAAGCGAGAAGATAGAGAAGTGGGAATCAGGGAAATGTCACTCTATTGATTGTGTTTTAAACTAAAAGATGCTTTGGATCACCAGTGTAAAAAAAAAAGAAAAAGAATGCGGACATTTTTGCATATGTTGGGGGCTTGTACAACAGTATACAATTTGGCTACATAAAAAAAAAAGAGATTTGGCAGATTCGTGAATTTCTCCACTATGTTGCACAGCCAGATGATTCGGAGAGAGTGGAAGCCGAAGATCTCCGTATCTAGATTGGAGTTGGGTCTTACTTCTAAGATGGGCGGAAGAGGAACTCTCACACCTTTCTCTAATCTAGACGCACGTCTTTGGAAACAAAGACGAGAGCAAGCGCTTCGATGTAGGATTCGCTTGGAGATATGCAGAGCGTTTCGCAATAATGCCACCGTACCACTACTGGCTCTGATAGACCTTCCAAACCAGGTTTGGAAGTTTAGAAAAGTAACAAAACGTAACAAAAACAGTCGGCCTATCGAGTGCGAGAGTGAAGGTCATGGTTTTTTCAGTCAGTGATCCAGTCTGCGGAAATAACAAATGAGTTCATGTCAATCAATTCAACGATTCAATCGAAATACACAAAAAACAAAGAAAATTCAAACTTTGTCCGTTGAGGTATGATTGAAAGAAATTGATTGCCTGGACTCTCAGTTTATTTTTTTTTTCTTTCCTTGTCTCTTTATTTTAATATTTCTTCTCAGGAGACCACACAGTGGCTTGACAGACAGAGACACGTCCGTGTTTTCGGAAACGGGGTCGGGCCGCTGATCAGCAAGCCGACGACTGGGGCAGAGGCAAGGCACGCTCGTTCTTACGCCCCCCGTTCATGTGAGCGTAAGGCTGGGACTCGTCAAACGGGCTCCGGAGAACCATGGAGGGCCCGTTTGCCGCCGATGCGGGGAGCGGGTGCTTGTCCGGGGAGCTGGGGGAGGAAGGCGGTGACGACGGGCCGGCCGGAGTGGCGGAGCACTGGGGCGCAGGGGAGCACTGTTGAGGGGAGGCCAAAGAGGGGGCGAGGGGCTGCAGGCTGGAGGACGGCTCCAGAGGAACGTTCTCCATGGTTCCCACGTTCTCCATGTCCAGCTCTTCCGTGTCGGGAGGTTTGTTCTCCTCGCTGTAGAAGAAGCTCGTCTCCTTGAAGCCCTCCTCCAGGTCGTCCTTGAGGCTGCTGATGATCTCCAGGAAGGACGGACGCATTTTGGGGTTGAACTGCCAGCACATGCGCATCAGCTCAAACCTGGAAGATCAAACAAAGAGAAGCTAAGCGACATGATCTTCAAGAAAACATCAGAAATGACCGGCTGATATTTGGCCATGTTGAGACTATCAGCATCAGATGACATTCAGTCTGATAAACAGAAGAGTTGAAGTCAGCACAAAATAATATGATTTTTTTTTTCATTTTTAGGAATTTATATATGGCTTTTAGGGAATGTTGTGTTAAAATGCTATTGTTAATTTGTATTGAAAATATTTCCTTATACTTTGTGTTGTTTAAAAAAGTCAATTTCCAATTTAAAATATATATACTGTATATTATATATAGAGATGGCCATTAAAAAAATCATTGTAAATATTAAATGTACTGTGTATATATATATATATATAAAACATTATATATTATATACAATATAATACTATAATGTTTTTAAAATAAGTATCTTATGCTCACCAAAGCTGCATTTATTTGATTACAACGACAGTAATATTTCTATTATTTGAATATTTATTTTATTTGAAAACAGTAATATTGTGAAATAATGTTTTCTATTAGAATATATTTAAAAATGTAAATACAATTAGCATCATTACTCCAGTCTTCAGTGTCACATGATCCTTCAGAAATCACAAAACGTTAATTATTATTATTATCAATGTTGAAAACATTATTGAAAAGTTATGTAAAAAAACAAAAAAAACTGGATTCTATATACAAATAAAGTATTAATTATTAATTTGTATTAATTTTAAAATTATAATAACATTTATATATATACAACACACACCAAAGGCTACATTAGCCGAAAAGTTTCCGACAATGCTAAATTGCATGGATAAAATGCAAACCATGTATATTTACATACATTCATAGTATTACTGAACATTGTACTATTTTATGATTGTTATAAAATCACTCAAAACATCTTGTTTATACCGTCCACGCCTACTTTGCGCAACTCTGAACAACAGGTGGCAGTGTGACGAATCAGTAACATAAACATGCATGCTATCAGCGGTTACGTCCTAAACACAGCTGCAGTGAGCTCATGGTGAATGCTGTGACCTCTTTACTACACAGCAAACACAGAACTGTGATGAAATCACACGGCAAAGCTGGAGAGAGCTGTAAAGGAGGCCCGAGAGCGCCAGCGAAGGGTTACGGAGAGAAAAAAAAACTAAATAAGACTACGATCTCGCTGACACTTGAGCATTCCAGTTCACCATTTTAATTATACACAAACAGACTAAGAATACCAGAGGAGTCTGCTGAAAAAAAAAAAAAAAAATTGTCGGATCCCTGTGCCAGCTCACACACTAGTGGAGTAACACACACCATTAGTCTTACAAACACCAGCGCCGGCTACACACCCACACACAGCTAGCGCAAACATCAGCTGACAGTTACAAATACCCGTGCACCACATACACAAACATTCACACCAGCATATCCAAGTGCGGTATTTTCACCGTTACACACACACACACACACACACACACACAGGCTTTTGGCTCTCCAGCTGTGAGACAGGGATTGGACTCACTGCCCTCAGTCTCCAGCTTGTTTTTCCTGCATAGCACTAAATGAAGTTTCCATTGATGGGGAAGTTCAGTCGGATTTTAGCACCGCCAGTGTTAAAATTGCTATAGGAACTAGACTAAAGCCTGCAGTAACCTTAGAAAGTCTGAATGTTTTAGGGCCAACAACAAAATATGGATTTTTTGATATGATGAAAATTCTAATTCAAAATGCAAGTGAGAAGATATATTAATGCATTCATGTTGGTTTCACACCTTTTGGAAATAAATACAATACATTCAAATTTACACTATCTATCTATCTATCTATCTATCTATCTATCTATCTATCTATCTATCTATCTATCTATCTATCTATCTATCTATCTATCTATCTATCTATCTATCTATCTATCTATCCATCCATCCATCCATCCATCCATCCATCCATCCATCCATCCATCCATGTATGTGTGTATTTATTAAATTACATGTTGTTAAAAGGCTAAATTGAGTAACCATAAAGCAAAAAGTAGTTTACTTTCAAAACAATTTCAATGTAAATATTATTCATTTTTGAATCATGAATATCATTTAGTTTTCTTAAGGTTATGCAATTTGACCTGACTAACTTCATCTTTTTAATATTATTTATTTATTTTTCATGGCTGACCTTGCTATTACAGCGGTCTTAATATATAATTTATTATATAATAAATAATTATAAATTATATATAAATAATTATAAATTATATATATAAATAAATAATAATAAATTATATACAAATATATAATTATATAAAATATATTATATACCGTAACGATTCATACTATTTAAAATATCCAGAGAGCTGCACCAAATCTTTTACTTTTCTCAGATCATACAAAAATATCAAAATGAATTCAACTCATTCAATTCAACAAAACGTGAAAAAAATAACAGTAAGAATAATTGTAAAGATTTAAGGTAACGGTTTTGCATTAGCATTAATATAAGGAAATATCGCTGCGCTGATACATTTTATGAAAGCACTGAAATGCATAATTCAGTCTGATTTTGTTACATAGAATTCCAAGTGATCCTGCTATAGCTTCTTAATAAACAAAATAGCTGGCCATGTTGTGAGTAAGATGTCAATTACATTTTCAAGGCAGAAGTCAACATTTTACTTCTGTGAGAAACGGGATATTAGCAACTAGAAATAACTAGAAAGAATGTAAGGAAAGACTTGATTTCATACATCAGAAATAGATTGGAAAAGTGCATGTACCAAAAAGGAAACAGGCGGAAGGTAGAGAGGGTTTGAAAAATGAGGTCTTGATGATGTAAGCCGAAAAAGAAAATCATTTCGGAGGCGGAGCAAGATCTTTTGATAACACTTTACTTAAAGGCTGTACTGTATATATAATGCATTAGAAAAATATTTTTAATGCATTCATTATTACTGCACCTTATAATGCATTGTATAGTCTGATGAATAATTGTAACCACCGTAATAATACATTATTAAGCTCATCAATTCACTGAACACACCTTTAGAAAGTAAAATGCATTAAAACATATAACCAATTTCAGATGTAACAAGGAATATGCAAATATTAAAATGCATTTTAACTTTGGCTACTAGCCATTAGCCACATATTAAAAAAAAATATATATAAAATGAATTATAACGTATACCATAAATACTTTTATAATGCATTATAAAGAAGGGCTTTAATGGTTACAAAGTATTACAGAATCTAAATTTTAGTACAGTCCAAATGTTTTCCTAGTTATGAGGCAGTGGCTTTTGCTTTTTTGTGGCAATTTTATTAATAATATCACATCAGCTGCATGAGCACCATCGCTCAAAGCCTTTGTTCCAATCGCTACACTGCACATAATTTCCACTTTTAATCTAATAGCTGGACTTCCTTTGAGGTTTCATTTGGCTGACCATTGCCACTATTAGAAGCATGTACCAGCCTGAAAGCCTCCCACATGCCCTCCTCCTCCACTCCTGTTCTGGCAGCTTTAAAGACCACTTCATCCTTCCCGGCACTTCTCTGAAAAAGTGTTAAAAGGTGCCAAGCGTCGGCCAACCACAACAAAGACCCTAAACCAGACCGCCTTGAGATGAAAATGAGGCACAGGCCAACGCAAACTATTGTGCACTTCCCGTCAATGGACAGTGAAAATGCAGTTTCTCCTGAAACAAAACATCATTGTTCATTTGTTTCACCAATACGCATGGCTTGTGAAGTTTCCTTTTTATTTTATTTCTTTAAAAAAAAAAATCTAAAAGGGCCTTTAAATCTAAAATCTAAAATAATAATATTTGCATATTATTTTCATAAATATTATATATATTTTTTATATTATTATATATTTTTTCATATTAATTATATATATAAAAGCTGAAGAATATTACATTAAATATGATTTAGATATTTTTCAGTCTTTTTAAAATGGATAAATATTTAGAAATGCATATATAGATATAACATTTACATTTAAATATATAATACAAGGCTGAAAAATATATTTTATAGATATTTTATTTTAGCTATATCACCCTAATTTAACAGATTCATTTGGTAATTTATCAAATTAAAAACACAAGCTGTGGCTGACAAAAAAATTTTGGTGTTAAATGGCCAACAAACAATGGAAAGCTAGTTTTGGATATCAGAGACAGCTTACGTTCCAGCTGTCTCTGATATCCAAAACTAGCTTTCCATTGTTTGTACCACTTTCTTCCCGAAACACTCATCTATCTACCAACTTTCCTGATATAATGTTCTATTATTAAAAATGTGGCATCCTTGTATTGCTCCGAGTGCTCGTATTTCACTGCCAGCTCTCACACTTTAGATAAAACACGGACTTAAAGCCAGACGCAACCTCACTCAAACCACGCCAAAGAAAGCCCAGAGCTTGGAGGCTCTCATAGATAAACAAATTATACTTAAATTTAGCGCACAGCACCCACGGGAAGAGCATTAGACTTGGTAGTTTTAAAATCCAAAACAAATAATAGCCGAAGTCAAAAACTGTTTGTTAAATACCAGCTAATCTAGATTTTGATGTCAATTCTTGTTTTCAGCTTTGTGACATTACCACCGGAATCATACAGTAGGTGGCAGACTTTCTGCTTTTTAAAAGGATTGTTCACCCAAAAATGAAAATTCATCATCATCATCTATTTACCATCATGTCCTTCCAAACCTATATGAAAATTCATATTAAACAATTTCAAAAGTGCCACATCAAGATTTTGCACCAGGTTTGACATCAATGAAACCTAACTAGGATAGAAAGAAAAAGTGATATTGAACTTTGGTCTGTTTCTCACATAAAACTATAAGATAGATTAAAAAGACTTAGAATATAGTGCAAGAGTTATATGGATCACTTCCATGTTTTTGTCCTTTTGGGAGCTTGAGATCCTCTGATAACTCTGCTTAAAAAACAGCATCAAGCTTTTTAAAATATTGTGTTCCATTGAAGTCAAATAAACGCATAAAGTGAGTGAAAGATGATGAATTGAATGAAGTAACTTACAGCATATCAGGACAGTTGTCTGGTTTGTCTAGTAGTCCTCCCTCCATGACAAACCGCAGTACCTGCTCATTGGACATGCCCTGATAGGGCTGCTCGGCCAGGGTGGCTATCTCCCACAACACAACCCCAAAGGACCTGCAAGAAGACAACAGACGAGAACAGTTAGAACAGATCTACATTGAGTTAGTTCACCCAACGGTGTTGGCTTGACGTGCGAGAACCAATAAGGTTTGTTCTCATGTGTTACGCAGCACGTTTGAGTTTCTGTTTATGTTCGCTTATCAATGTTTATATGTGAATAAAAGCCTAAATTCAATCTGTTCATCAAATAAAGGGATTGAGTATCTTCAGAAAATTTGGACTAAACCACTCAATTCATTCGTTTTACGATCTCTTTACGACATTTTTGAAGCGTCAAAATGGTAGTTGTGTAGCTGCCAATAGAGGGACAGAAAGCTCTCAGATTTCATCAAAAAGATCTTCATTTGTGTTCGAAGATTAATGAAAGTCTTACCGGTTTGGAACGACATGAGAGTGAGTAAATAATGACAGAATTTTATGGGTGAACTATCCCTTTAAATTAACGGTCAATTAATCAATTAATCTTTAAAGGCACAATATGTAGGGTTTTTTCGCCACAAGAGGGCGCAGTTTCCAACAGTAACAAAGGCGTAGGTTTATGACTCAGTGATGAGCTGAATGATGGGACTTGCTGTCAAGCTGATGGATCTAATAATGTTTATGGATGAGTGCAAACATTCATGTTTTTTTAACATTACAGTGGTATGAAGCAGGTCGCGATTGCTAATGAGACAGATATCACACGCGAGTCCCGCGGATATAAAGGAATAAGGACATTTAATTCTACCGAACTACCCGCAAGTGCTGGATTACTCACACAGGTCAGTTTATTAGACGAATTAAAATTGTGAGGTAACGCAGCGCTGCTTCACTTGGTCTAACGTTACACTGTCACACTAAACGGCATTTAAATGTGTGTTGAAAGTTATAATGTTATACTACGTGTTAGTTCGTTTGCTATACGAAA
Source organism: Rhinichthys klamathensis goyatoka (assembly GCF_029890125.1). Lineage (NCBI taxonomy): Eukaryota > Metazoa > Chordata > Actinopteri > Cypriniformes > Leuciscidae > Rhinichthys > Rhinichthys klamathensis. The sequence continues at coordinate 1,973,425 of NW_026606697.1, read as the reverse complement.
CTAGCAGTAAGCTAGATCAACATTAGAATAATTATTATTATTTTTTATTATACTTTATTGTCCCATTCCTGGGAAATTTGTCTTGGACAGCATGACACGGCCAGTGCACAACATCAATCACACACAACACAATACATACAATAACATACTGACCATATTCTAACATTTCATCATGTTGAGCTAACGTTATATAACATTGATTTGTTTTATGTACATTTGCTCACCTGTCTAATAAAGCTGTCAAGTCGTGACTCGTGAAGCTCTGTCAAGTCCAAGTTAGTTGCGGACGTGGAGCTCTCGGCATCTCAAAAACGCCACGCTGATATTGATCCTCATTTTAGTTCTCCTTGTTTGAAAGAAACAAGAACTGCGTGCCGCTAAACGTTACACACTACGCAGTTGTCCACGTCTGTCGCCATGGTTACGTCATGGCTATGGCAGTATGAACGGAAACCGAGGATAGCGCGGATATTGCGTCATCGACAGGCGACATTTTTTTCCGGGACGGACACTTTTTTAAAATTGGAATTTCTCTGAAATAAAAAATCTTTGGAGACTTTTGGGATATTGTAAGTACACAACTGCAGTATATATATTACACTGTGCAAGTGATTTTTGGATATTTTATTACAAAATTCTTACATATTGTACCTTTAACATCTTATATCCGAAGCGGTGAATATAGGGAATATGACCATCTCTTAACAAGTGCTTTTAAATTTGCTGACATATTAAAAGTGATCAATTTCCATATCGTGAAAAAATAAATGCTTTAAATTTGATCTGTAAAATCATTGTACATTAACAGATAGACGTATCATATATTGTCGACTAGTAGAATAAAACAAGCATATTTGTTTCACAGAGACCAAACTACACCAAGTATTTGAAGTGGTATGAAAAATTGAAGCACATTTAAACCGTATACAACATATGATGATTTTGCGTCACATTTTTGTTTGTAACTTAGCAAAACAATTGTGAACCATAGTAGATCACATATCTTCATTTGGAGCAGGTGATGCCGAATTCACCGTGCGCTACAGAATAGAAGCGCTGGAAGACCATCACACATAAAACCAAGATCTTTACTTGTTTATTCTATGTACTTTTATTGTGGGGTTTACATATGTTCAGTACAATCACTTGTTTGGAGGGTCTTTTGGTTAATTATGTTTCAAAATAAACGGCTAGCCTTCTTAATGCATTGCATGGCTTGACATATATTTAGAATACGTAACTACCTCGTGCTCACTTCATTTTCACTCATTTGTCTGCTGCATGTGTTTTGTGAGACACACACACACCTCAAAACTACACACTCTAATTATGACCATGGATGCGTTTGATCGATTAATTTATTATCGACAATTAATCGATCATCGATTAATCGTTAGCGTACCTAATAGCGAACCGTGTTCGTTCAAGTTACTGATTTTCTGTTTAATATCGGGGTAAGTTCAGTTGAAAGCTGCTTGCTCTTAAAAAAAGTGTTTTTTTCAAGAAATATCAATATTTTTAGCTGAGAATGTGAGAGATGTGTGTTCTACTTACCTAAAACTTTCAAATGGGAGCAAGTTGTCATTATAATGAGTCAGCCGCTCTGACAAATGATATAATATAATGTGGTCTGTTGATAATAAAGCTATTAAGCACATAACAAAAATACCTTCAGTCGTGCTTCACTCGAGTAATCTTTCTTTTGGTTCTTCTTATTATTTTTCTATAAGTGTTCTACATCTAAATTAGATACAAAAGTGCTTCGAAGCTTGCAACAAATAAATACAGGCTCTGTTCCAAAAACCGAATGAGCTGCTTTGTGGTTTACAACTGCATCGATATTGGAAATGCTTTACATTAGGCAGCAACTCATAAAACACAACTATTGTATGAAATAATACATTTTAATTGCACTGAACTATTTGCATCAATACTTCACAGTACTGAATTAAATGTTCCTTTGTAATCCACATTTCTCTCGCGCCGTTCACCATATTGGATTGTTGCCTTTTACACAAAGCACAGATGTGACTACACACTACATTTCTCACCAGGCTTGACTTAACACTGACTGCAATATAGCTGACGTTAACATGTTGCGAAACACATTTAAATATTGAGTGAGATATATATATTTTTATTTCACAGTTAATTAACTAGTGTCTCGGGCTGAAGCAGGGAAACACCCTGGATGGATGGAAATTAAATTAAATGGGAAAAAAAGGATACAAACTTGGATATTGTGCTAAATAAAAAATAAAAATACAATTAGATTTGTATTGTGCTCATTGTAATGCATATGCAATGTAAGGAAACGTGATGCTGCATACCAATTTGGCTAAAGCAGAGTATATTACAAGATTTAGAACAGAGCCTGAATACTAAAACTTTTATTCCAACCTAGTTAGCAGAGGAAACTATAAGTAATTATTCATTATTTTAAAATGAGTCATTATTCATTATTTTGCACTTCCGTTTGGTGGCGTAAAAATGAGCCCTTTTCACATTTTTCTGTTTTTTTTTTTAAAGTGGAAGTAGTTATAATTGGAGAAACTTCTTTAGCGGTGAATGGGAGACAACAACTGATGAAATGTATTTGCATTTGTTCTAAAAGTAAAAAAAAAAAAAAAAAATCAGCAATGGCATCTCCACGACTTTCCAAAAGAGTGAAAAAAATATAGCAAGATTGATTCCAGTCAGAAGAAAGAATGTCAAATTTGCCGTCACTCCCTCAGCCGTAGTATTAGAAAGAAACACCACTTTACAATAAGGTTTCATTAGTTAAAATCAGCCCGTTCTCATCCTTTGGCGTCATACATGTGACGCTTTGTACATTTCGTTGAAATCTTACGCACATGGCATCCTTTAGCATCAATATGAGACGCAGAACCCAAGGCGTCATACACGTGACGCGCGTGTAAATCCAACGCACATGGCATCGTTTAGCGTGAATATGAGACGCAGATCCCAAGGCGTCATAACCGTAACCCGACCCCAGACCTAAACCTACCCATAACAGTGCGTGTTATATTGACGCTAAAGGATGCCATGTGCGTAAGATTTCGACGAAATGTCATATGGCGTCACCTATATGACGCCAAAGGATGAGAATGCGTTGTTAAAATAAGTTAATGCATTAACTAAAATGAACTAACAATGAATAAAACATTAGTTACAGTCTTTTTTAATCGTTGTTAATGTTAGTTAATAAAAATACAGTCGTTCATCGTTTGTTCATTTTAGTTCAGTGCATTAACTAATGTAAACCAAACCAATAAAACCTTTATTATTTTATTAATGTATTAGTAAATGTTGAAATTAACATTAATTTAGATGAATTAGTGCTGTAGAATTAGTTCATTCTTAATTCATGTTAACTAAAGTAGTGAACTATTATTGTAAAGTGTTACCAAAAACTTGACTAGATTTGCAATGTTGATAAGTGAGGAAGCGCGTCATCAGAGTCCGTGAAAATCGTCCATTGCACAGTGATGCAGATACAGCCATTATATTCAAATTCTGATCTTAACCACTGTCACAGATTTTTTTTTCAAATGGTAAATCTGTGATTACTGGCGAAACACTACTCCACTCCCATGTCTGATCCTTGTGTAAAGTTTACCAGACAGACAATCGTTATTATCAAGGCCTGGCGGTGACCCTGGACAGACATGAAAGGTGAACTGTTAGGGCAGACTCTCTCCAAACACCTGGAAGGAAACTTGAGAACATTGTAATTAAGTTCAAACCTCTTCCTGAACAGGGAGTGCTTGATTCTGATCCTTAACAAAAGATTTAAGTGTGAACCTCCCAGCGAGTCCAAAGAGCTACTTATCGTGACATGGGAGGACGAATCGACTAAAGATTCCTTGAGGCTCTGGAATGCCACACATATCAGCCGCAGCTGTTGCAGTTTCCGGAAAAGCGCGGTCTAGACTCCCCGAGGTTTTCTTTGAAAGTTTGTCAAATGAGACTAGCATATGAGGGAAATGTTTCTAGCTCATATGAGGGCTGATGAGGCTTGATTGCCAGCTTCATTTGAAATATATGGAAAGATGTTTCTCCTCATTGCCTACCGCATTAACGTGTGCACTATGTAATGGAAAATGTGTGTTGAGCTGCGCGAGTGTGGTTTTCGTTTCTCGTTTAGCTAGCGGAGGAACTGTAATGGACACAGATGTCGCTCCACAGCTACGGTGACTAGACCGACGCACCCTGCTATATTGTGCACTATACGTCTCAGTTGATTTCTCGATGTGTTTTTAACATCATATAAACATGCACACACTGATTCTCTGTAGAACACATGAAAGCTTACCAGACATCAGACATTGTGGTAAATACTCCATCTTTGAGGGACTCGGGGGACATCCAGCGCACAGGCAGTAGTCCCTTGCCTCCTTTTCTGTAGTAATCCGTCTCATAAATGTCCCGCGTCATGCCAAAGTCTACAGATTGAGGATAAATGAAGTGAAATTACTAAGGTTCTATAGTTTTCCTTGAGATTTAGCACGGTGATTTAGCCAGATTTAGCAATTCAGGGAACTAAAAGCTAAAATAAATATTTGTCATGCAACAAATGAATATATAGGAAATAAAATTTAAAGTATGAAAGATGGATAAATCTGTTGAAATGTTTGCCATTATTTTTTTAATTTAGAGCTACAGTACATGAGAGTTAAGTAATTAAAATCATAAAGTAGCTATGTAATGGAAGTAGCAACAGATCCTATTGCAGGTATTGCAACAGATTATCAAAAATAATAAAAATGTTGGGCAGGGACTTAATTCAATAGGTTGTTGATTGGATAGAGACAGATCTGAATACAAGTTTGCAGTCGACTGAAAGAAAGGGGCGGAGTTTAAGCAGATGAAATTTAACCCGAAGAGTTTTTCATTTTTTAATAAAAAATTATAAGGTGAAATTTTTATATTGGACGAATCATTTACAGTCAGATCAATAACACGTATTTATAAAATACATTTCCATTCCATGCCAACTTTAAAATAACGAACACAATAAAACATTAAACATCTATTATTAAATATCTGTATTATTTAGTATTTAATTTTGTTATGAAACAATGAGCAATAGTGCAAAATGTCAAAAGGTGTTAAATCTGAGGTGTAATTTTTTTATGCAATATTTTTTAATTTAATAACTGTGAAATGATCAATATTTATTGTGAAATGCCACTAGCTTTAAAACCCTCTCAGAGAAGCTGCGTCTCAAAATTAATTTTGCTACTAAAACATAATAAAGCTAAATGAAAAAAAAAATCCCTATTTTTAGGGACTACCTTAAATAGTCATTAATATTGCACAGAGTTGAGAAAAGCAAATACATTTTTTCTCATTTCATCACATACCACCAATTTTGACTGCAAAATCTTCAGCCACCATGCAATTCCTTGCTGCCAAGTCTCTGTGAACAAACTTGTTAGCGTTGAGGTACGCCATGCCATCCGCTATCTCTCCTGCCATCTGAATCATCTTCTTCAATGGTGGCAAAGGCAAATTGGAGGTGTTCTGAGGAAGGACGAGGAAGAGGAGAATGACACTGAAGCTATGTTCCAAAACCCAGTGAGTCTCATGCATTTCATGCTGAAACTTTGGATCATGCAATTTAGTCTCAGCCTCAGACTGTTGGCTGAACATCTGATGCATAAGCAACACAAAATAGGAAACACTTCAAAGTTGTCATCTGATTTGTGTGTCACATTCTTTAACGTTATGCCTGGAAACAAAGATGCGGTGAAGCCAAACCCCCTCGTGGAAGAAGAATCCAGTCGTGTTTACAACTGTGACAATGAGCACTTTTCAGGATAAACTAAACGCTGGATTTTCAAAAATATGTGACGTTTGCAGTGAACTTGCCCAATGTTCTTGAAAGAGCTATCATAGGAACATTGACATTACAGTTTCACGGCCATGAGCATGACGCAGAACAAAACAAACTGTGATTGGTAGTTTTATATGTCGGTCAGATGTCCTCTTGGGCGATCCTTGGCCGATGAATCTGTGTATGCAGAATTGCTGCCTGAGAAAAACATTTCAAATCTGTCACTCTCGAGGTTGCATTTTTCATTAAAGGGATACTTCAGGATTTAGCATTAAGCTTTGTATTAGTAGAAAACCTGTAGTATTTTCGAATTACCGTGCTTTCCACCCTCATATCCCCCTGAGACGAGAGATTTATGTATTTTTTGTCAGGAAAAAATCCTCCGATGACGCAAAAATCGTCATTTTGCGTCATCAGAGGATTTTTTGGCCAGAGGCTAAAGACTACAGTCAGTAGTACGGGCTGTTCCACATGTTTTCAACCCGCCCATAGAGGCTGGGATCTCACTCACAGAATGTACACACAGTGTCGGCCATCTTTTTTTGGAAGCTAAGCTAGCAGGCTCTTGTTCTGTGGAGAAAGCTGAGTAGTAGGGGTTACCATCCTCTTTTTCCTGGACATGTCCGGCCGTCGATGTCCGGGATTCAGCTTTTGCTTTCTGCAGTCGCCATTCATTGTTTACATGCACACCTTTTGTTTCAATCTAACTGAATTCATTCCGATTGGTGAATCTGAATGTAGTGTTTACATGAATGCTAAACAAGTGATCGGTTGATGTGCGTTTTAATATTGCTAAGAAAATTCCCGCTCCTCCGTGAGAGATACAAGACCGGTGCGTCTCACAGGTGTCACTCATCCGTTGTCCCGCGGCCCTAGCCTCGTCCTGCTCGCCACAGTAAACATAATGAATGGCGACTGTAGAACGCAAAAGCCGAATCCCGGACATTTTGGGCGATCTCGGAACACATTTTCGGGCAGACTCATCACGGAGACTCACTAGTAGCCTAGACTTGTTGATTAACTAACTACTGCGCTCTGTTACCGGTAGGCGTGGCCTCCTAGGGCAGCGAAGCAAGTGCATTCTGGGAGTTGTTGTCTTTCATCCACATAAGCCAATAAAACATTTTCTGGCTTTTCTCAGTCTAGAAAGCTCCAAATTCAAATATAATTTCACATTTCATCTACATAAATGACCCATTTTAAATACACATTCATCTTTCCAGAGGTGAAGTATCCCTTTAAGGATGCAGCCTTAGAAGGTAAGCTAAGCTCACTAGGTTTGGGAACAGAGATCAAGAAAATGAATTGGAGGGGCTTATAGACTAGAGGCTGCATACCAGGAGCGCACCGCAGTGAGCAGTCCATTTAGAGAAAGACATTTGTGAATGGAAGATTAATTCTGATTAATGGAAATCGCTCAATTACGCATCATAATTCCACCACAATTCCATATGGCAGTCTTTAACTTGCTGGAATTCAGAACGGTTCGGAAAAAATCAGTCTGATTGGCCAAATATTTGATCAACGATGTGAAGATGTCTCGTGTGTGCCTGTATTCACCTCAGCGGATCGAAGCGAGCGTAGGTAACTCTTCAGATCTCCTCGTGTCATCAGCTCCATGATCACCAAGGTGGGCTGACCCTGCGAGACCACACCCAGTAGACGCACCTAAACCAATCACAAAAGACATCACAGGGTCCCAAGTCAACATTATTGAACAGTTTTAAGGCTACTATACACCAATGCTGTGAGTATTAGATGAGATTTGTCACGAGTTCTTTGACTAACCACATGGTGACAATTGAACTCCTTCATCACTGAGGCTTCATTAAGGAACTCAATGCGTTCATGCAAGCTAGCCGATTCGTTGACGGTTTTGATGGCCACCCTGATTTCTGGCTCATCTTTGACAACACCTTTCGCGATGCCCTCGTACACCATACCAAAAGATCCTTGTCCAAGCTCTCGGCACATGGTGATTTTCTCTCGCTCCACTTCCCATTCATCCGGCACATACACTGCAAGCGTAAATTACAATAGAAGTTAGTCACAATTATACTGCATATTTACAAAAATTATTTGATCCTGCCCTTGATTGAATACTCACTCTCTGCTGCGCTGAAATATTCTGGGTTAACGGATGCGTAAAGGACTCCATTTCCAAGCCTGTCATTGTTTCTGTGGATTCCAGAAAGCACTTATTTAGCAAAAATAGCACTCAGCATGTAATAGAGAACAAGTGGGAAACATTTCTATATAATCACTTTTTTTATAAATATATTACAGAATCTGGACTTCTCAGATAGGTACATTTCATCCAGAGGGGCCTATGTTGTTAAAATCAATTATGAGAATTTGTAGAGTGTAGATGCGTTAAAACTGATACCGTTTCTTGTTCACCAAGATGAAAGCCACTGCAGCGAAGGCGGCGAAAATCAGGATGATCGGGATAATCATGAAGTACAGGAAGTGTTCATAATGTGTTTCTTGAGTGTGCAAGAAAAAAAAAAGAGAGTCAGAACTCAATAACGTGTCAACATTTTTTTTTTTTAATTCTCATACTTTTGCAATTGAAAGTGATGAAAATCATGGTTAACCTACGTTCAACCTGAATCACATAGAAAGCTATGGGTTGAGTCCACGACCCGTTTCCGGCGAGAGACGTAGCACGCACACGGGCAGAATAGTTCCCAGGTCCCAAATTGGAGAGTTTTACCCCTTTGTGCTCCCTGTAGTGTTGACGGGATACACACTCATGCTTCTCAGGCTGTAAGGAGGAAAAAAGAAAAAGAAAAGAAAAAAAAAGATCAACACATAAATCAATAGTTGATAAATTAGTTAACAATTTTTGCAAAAATGCAGGGGGGGAAAACCCTAGCTGGGTCAGTGCTAAGGTGCTATTTTTTGTATGCAGGTTTATTCATTTATTTAAGTAAACTTATTATAAATATATTGTTAAATATATTATTCTAAATAAAAATATTATTCAGTAACTATAATAATTCAACTCCATGGGTCTCATTCATGAAACATTCGTAAATATACGAGTAAATATGCGAGTGATTTGCGCGTAAAGAGACCTTCCCGAAAACTCTTCTCCTGATTCACAAATACTTCATAAAAGTCAGATGTGATAGTGAAATGTGTGTGTGTGTTAATGAATTCCAATCAGTCGTAAATGGGATGCGCGTGCACGTTCATTCTCAATTACCATAAATCCCGCCCATTAAATCCGACTGACAACTATATATGGGCATCATATTATGACATGAATGCGAATGAAAAAAAAAAATTCTCAGATGCAGAAATTGAAGTTTTATTATCAGAAGTTCATTTAAAACGCCACATTTTATTTTCAAGCGTACATAGTGGCGTATCAGGTCCTAAAAAAAGGAAGCTTGGCAGCATATTACAGATGCAGTTAATGGAGTTTCATCTGTTAATCGAACACTCCCAGAAGTGAGAAGAAAATGGTTCGACATTAAGCTTGAGAGCAAAAAACGAATTAGTTCACTTCGGAAAAATAGTATTCAAACTGGAGAAGGACCACCATCGCAGATGCTATTACTGGCTCTCATAATAAGAAAAACCGTATGTAATTACTATATATAATATTTTTTCAAAATGCTGTGCAAATATGTACCCGATTAAGGTGAATTAAAATGCAGCCTTATTAATGAGCAAAACGTTCGGGTGTTAAGCGCACTATTTACGCGTGGCTGGGAGCAGGTGTAGATTTCTTGTGTACCAACTAACATTTGGAAAATACGAACATTTTAATGAATCCGAAAATTTACGCCAGAACCACTTTACACACGATTTACACAAAAAATCGTTCTGCTCGTGTTTCATGAATGAGACCCCATGTGTGCTTCTCTTAGGGAGGCATGATGTGCACATTTTTGATCAGTATCATGATTGTCTAAATACTAAATATGATACTGATGTTGATCTATCCTCACATAAAAATATTGATACTCATTTCATAAGAAACAGAAATTGAGAAAAAAGCCACTTAAATAAAGAAATCAGTAGCATTATTGTTGATTCTGGTCTTCATTCATACTACTTAAAAAAGATGCCATTAAACTAAGATTGAATGTGGAAAAAATGTATCAAATATTATAGTTAGGAGCGATTAATTGTGATTAATTACAGAGATATGTCAGATTAATTAGTTAATTTTTTGTAATCAATTGACAGCATATTGTTATACTATATTATACAGTATATACATATCAGGGTTTCCGTTGTCCGGTAATTACCGGATTTTCTCCGGTCAAATTGTCCGATTAAAATTGCGTAATAATCCCGCCCCCCTAACACAATATGAATTTATTTGAAAATAAGCCTAAAATGTATCAAGCAAAAATCCACCGACTTATGGCTATGTTATAAAGGAACAGCCTCTACCGTTTGAAAGTTATATTAAACAACATCGCATGCTGCATTTCAAATAAAGCGCACGCCTAAAACGGCTGTAATATAGACCTAAATAACGAACGATTGAGTGAGACGTTTCAGATATGGCCAGGCCCAGGCAGGCTAGCCTTAAAGGAAGCACTGATACTTGGGCGCAGATATATCACGCAACACCTGAAATAAAGCTTGCCACAAAACCGGCGAAAGTAATGATTAGGCCTATGCATGAAACATTTGAATTATTGATAAATTGATAAAGTTGACGATGCAGATTCGCCATCTTCGCAGTAGTGAACGCGCCTCTAGAGAGAAGTGTGTACGCCCCGGCGACTCCGTCCTGATTATATTGCCCACTATATTTGCTTCTTATTTACTGATCCAGGCAAATTTGTTGATGAAACATTGATTAAAATTAAGATACAATTTATACAAAACGAAATTTTCAAGCAAAAATAATATTCGAAGATCGCTGGGTTGATTATTATTCGAAAATCGCACCCATCTCCACCACATGCACGCACACATGGCTACACACCAGAGCATGTGAGCAAAGCGGAGCGGTGTGACGCTTATTATAAGTTAAAAAACTTAAACATACGTTTCATATTTATAAATAATATAATGTTATTATTTTTTTATTACATCTATGTTGATTATATGAAAAGAGAACCGCATGAGTTGAGTAAGATAGGATCATAAGATGACCATATCGGAAAACATTTGGAATGGGTCAGATTTTGACCACTTATTAAGTTTTGTTTTGTAGAAAGCCTTTCTTTAAAGTTTATTTCGTTTTGTATATATTGTGTGCTGCTCTATTCGCCTGTGCGCAACGGCGATAGATTGAAACGCACGTCCGAGTGAAGATTGCGCAACCCGCGCAACGCGTCGTCCATGCAACTGATAGCAGCGGACACGAGCGCCAAGCTTGATTTCAAAAACAACTGATTTTAGCGCTAGATCTCTTATTTAATAGCGAACTAAATGAATGATCTGCTAGTTAACTGGAGATGTTTTATTTATTTGTATTAGGTACATCCGTGCCTCAATGTTTCAAAAAGTGAATGTGTGTGAAACCATAGTAAAAAACAATTGGTGTTGATTGACGCCAATCGGACTTTCATGTTTTTTTCCGTCTATTTGAAAGTTAGGCTAATAATAACATGTTGCATTCTATACAGCCTGATTATGTCATTTTTTAAGTTACATAGCCTGCCTCCAGTTTTCCTTAACTTGACTAATTAAGAGGCGATATTTGACCGGCATATCATCAAAATGTCCGTTAAACGAAACCTCTGCCGGTCACTTTGACCGGCACCATTTTTTTCTAGCGGAATATGCAGAAGTATTTAAAAGTTGCATTTTCAGTTGAACTTGGGGAAACCACTTGAAAGATTTGTTGTGCTGAGCTATTTCAATTACTTTTGTTTGATTTTTTTCATTGCAAACAACTGAAAGTCTGTAAATTTTGCCAATAAATCTGATTTGCAATGGGGGTTGAATAATGTCATATTTCATATATATATATAGGTGTGGTGGGGCATTAAATAAGTAATATCAACAATGTGGTAAAATGTAACTGATTATAAGGCTTTTTAAAAAAAAAAATATTTATTATAATAATGTGCCAAACTACTTAAAGCAGATTTTTAATGAAGTCATTTAAGTACTAGTTTGTTTCATAATATTATTGACATTTTTTGAGAGACTTAAATGTAACAGCATTTTTGAGTCAATAAATCAATTTTGTTGGAGATTTTATAACACCTTGCTTAAACACATGGCACTGATTTGGTGGTGAAAATGCAACAGGCACCTCTGTCCCAAGACGATACTGAATCTCATACAGCAGGATCAGGCCGTTGGGTTTATGCGGTTCAGGCCACTTCAGGAACACCGAATCCTCCAGAGCTTCCCAGCTCACTGAGCCAGGAATGTCATCGGCTCTTTCTACAAGAAAACGAAGAAACCAAAAGGTTGCTCATTGATATTTTTGAATATACCAATTCAAAAATGAATTGGTAAATTCAATATTGGTGGCTTCACCACCAATTCCATGTACATGTCCTGATCTTACCTGCTGGTTTGGTGCGGGAAAAGACAAAGGCGGCCGCGCTGCAGTGTCGGACCTCTTCGTTGCAGGCGTGCACGTCGATGCGGTAAACGGTAAAGGGCTGCAGGCCACTGATGTCAGCAGTTCGCTCCTTCACCTTCCTCTCCAGAAAAGAAAATGCCCGTCTAGGCGGCTCATCATCTGAGAAGTTTCCTTCAGTCAGGTTCCAGTTTCCCGACAGCAGAGAGTGGATGGAAGTCGCATTGGCCACGCCAAACAGATCTCGCTTTCGCCTGTCGGGAGGTCTGGAACGAGAAAGATGAGATATATTGGAGGAAACAGTAAAACTAGCGCAACATCTGGTGGTGCAGAAACTGATATTTTACAACTTTTATAGAAATGTTCATTTATTTTAAAAATTATCTGCACAATTGAGCTCTGTTAACACCTCCGTTATTTCATATACAATAAAATGTGCCGTTTGAGCTGAAAAGTTGTCCAAATTCGTCTTTTAGGCAGAATAAATTCAAGTATTATGTCTGGTAAAAGAGGTCAAGTAAAATGTTTAAGTTTTGTGGTTATACTTTTGAAACCGTATTTGTTTTAATATTAATTACAGTGTAATTACTATGTAAGTGAATTTATATGTACAGTATCTTTATGTACTGTATAATGTGTTTATTTGTTTTGCAAACTGACAAACAAGTCAATATTTATGTATTTAATTAATATTATAATTAATCTACCTTACATTTTTATCTTGTATAAAAATGTACTTTTAACACAGATATACTATATAGAGTAGGGGAATGGAGTTAACTCACACACAATAAAAAGCACATAGTATAAAATACATTTCCATTTAAACAATCACCACTTAGAATTAATATTGGTTTTAATTATTTGTCACGATCTCTCCTTACATTATAAAACCCTTTTCTGGTCAACAAATGATGACTAACTAAATTAGAAAAAACTGTTATAGAACCTACAATAAAACAATGACTGAATTAGTTGATTAGTAGATTACTAGTAGATTAAGTTAAAAAAAATTGTGCTTGACACTTCAAGAGAAGCTTTTTCCTCAATACTGATTACTGAGGAGACCATTTTTAACCCCATTTGTGAACGTGTGGGGTAACAACCACATGAGCAAGTTACTCTCGTCCATGCCAAAGCAATCACGTTTTCTGTCCTCAGATGATCTGGCAACGACTCCATCCCCCCTGAATCCTTTCACACACACTCACACACACCACAGCTGGTCTCCATTCCTCGGCCTGCTAACACTCACACACTGGAGCAGTTTCTCACTCAACTCTCTACAAGTTGCAAGTCCTTCCTCTGCCTGCTAGAAACACACATCCTAGCACCACAGATGGGTTGAATTTGACAGAGCATGTGGCCAGAGAGACGTGATATGAAGCTATACATCTCTGTCTGTATCTGATGCACACGGGATATTCTGGCCCAAGCCCCGTCTTGTCTAATCGCTGGCCTATCCTATATTGCATAATGCAATCTGTCAGTGAGGTTTTTTTTTAGTGACAGTAAATACATTCATAATGTTAAAAAAATACTTATTTTTAACTGTTTTCAACATTGATAATAAGAAATCATTAAATTAGCGTATTAGAATGATTTCTGAAGGATCATGTGACACTGAAGTAATGATACTGAAAATTCAGCTTTGCCGTCACAAGAATAAATTATATTTTAAAATATATTCAAATAAAAAACTGTTACTTTAAATTGGAAAGTTTTCACAATATTACAGCTTCTTCTGTATTTTTGAACAAATAAATTCAGCCTTGGTTGGTGAGCAAAAGAGACTTCTTTAAAAAACATTTAGAAAATTAACAGTACTGTACATATTAGTATATAAGCTGCATACACTACATAGTATTTGTAACTGTATTTTTCCCTGAGGTTCACTTATAAGGTCCGTCAAGGTTTCTGCATCGAAAGAAGCAATAATTTAGTTTTTGCAAAGTCAACATTCTCTTTCAAAAGAGTAAAGCATGCATTATAGTTTACAGTACATGTTCATAGTCCGTCCATGCTGAAATGTGCCGCTCAAATGGTTATTAGTAGCAGGATGCGATCATGTGTATAAAAATAGTCAGTAAAAACACTGTTGTCTTCACATTTAAAATAAAGCAAATGTTCCATTGAAAAAAACAAACAAACAAAAAAACCTTGTCACATGACGTAACTCCCTCCATTAATTAACACATTTAATTGATATGTACCATTCAAATATTTTGGTCTCGCTACAACTATTTTTTTTTCTTTTCTAAATAAGTCTCTTATGCTCACCAAAGCTGTATTCATCTGATCAAATATACAGTAATATTGTGAAATTTTATTACAATTTAAAATAACTTTTTTCTTTCAGAATATATTTTAAAAATGTAATTTATTCCTGATGCAAATTTTCAGCATCATTACTCCAGTCTTCAGTGTCACATGATCCTTCAGAAATCATTCTGCGATGCTGATTTGCTCAAGAAAGTACAAAAGAAAAGCATTTATTAGTAAACAGTAAATATATTTATTTTTAAATACTGTCACTACTGATCAATATAATGCATCCTTGATGGATAAATTATGAATTTCTTTCCAAAAAAAAACCAACAACATGTAAACGGTAGTTACTTTAATGATGGAATGGATATTATGCAAAAACCACTTATTTTTTATTGTCTCAAGCAATAAATAAATAAATATAGCAATGCCAAATAATTTAAAAATCCACATGGTTTGAGGTATCAAATAAAACCCCTCAACCTTAATATGACCACACACCATTTTAGTAAGTACCACTAAAAATAATAAGAGTAGTATGTTAGTTAGTATGCCATTCTGAACATGCCCCATCTCTAAACCAGCGACTTTCCCTCGTAATCTCTGCCCCTTCTGTTCCCACATGCCCCTGAAACAGCTTTTTCATTCTCTCTCAATCTTCTTTCTGTAGCTCCCTCCGTGCAGAGCGGCATTCATTGATCTGTGTGCTCTCCGGCTGGAGGGGAACTTCCCTTTATTTCATTGGTATTCCAGATGGAATTACTGTGCATTTCCTGGCAGCAGAGCGGTTTGAGGGGGGGAATGGCAAACTGAATGGATATGATTTCCTCTCCTTCTCGTTCCCCCTTCCTCTGGCTCTCTCCAAATCCTGAACTTCGAGGGAACTCGAGGCACTTCCCTCAATATCTCGGTTTTCAATAAAAACAGGTTGTGCTGGCCCGGGTACAGACATACTTCTCAGCTGCCTGACATAGTTCTGGCACCGTTGCTTTCGTCGACAGCCAAGCAATGACAAACACGCAGAAAAAAAAAAAAAAACCCCGGATCAGACCGAGCAGGATAATCCAGCCCTGAATCACGCAGGCCAGGATGGAGAATCAATGCCATTTTGATGTCCTGCACCGCCTGAAACTTGAATTCAAAAATACATTGATTTCAATACAAGTCTGCTCAGGTATACAGCGATTTTGGCACGCTCGGCAGGACACATGCGCCGCCCAGCCCGATGATGGATGATAATAGGATACAGATGTCGGTCCTCGTTTTAGCACAGAACACTTAATGCGTTACACCTTTGAGATCAGAGAGAAAACGAGGCTTACATAGTCATTTACATTAGCTTTGCATGGTCTCCCGTGTTATTTGGATCCAGACTCAAGAGCCCGTACCACACAATTACCAACACCAGCGCCGGAGGGAAACAATTACTAAGGGAACGCTGAAAATGTTCCAAAACAACCTCTCAGACGAGAAACAAAGAGCCATTACAAATGCTAACATCCAGAGACATCAACAGTCCCTTTCAATCTTCATCTTTGAGATCACAAAAGGTCAACATGGATTTATTTACTATTAAAGGTTTTAATTTGAAGTTAAATGGATGTTTTGGACTGGCTGACGCATCAAAACTTGAACGAGGATGAAGTCACATGTTTTCCGAGGCTTCGACTCTGACATTAACTTTGAAGTTCTTGTCAATTTAAGCATTAGTTAATGCTTTTGTCATACCAAATAAGAAGCATGAAAAATACAAAAGGAGACTCTTTTTAATCCTTTTCTGTTAAAATACAATTTTTAGCTAAATAAAAGTACCATAAAAGTGGTATTTTATGATCAGTATTAATACTTTTATTCAGCAAGGACACATTAAATTGATAAAAAGTGACATTTACAATAGAGTTTGACCGGTACGGCGATTATGATCGTAAGTTGAAAATTCTGGCTGATAATCAGTTGAAAATTCTAATGAAAATTACTAAAAAAAAGTATTAAAAAATGAATTATAATGAAATAACTCAAATTATTGAAATAAATAACTATAGTACTATTTGAAGTACTATTTCTGGAGAAAGTAACAATCATGTGATCAAACTCCTGGGTTTACCTGGGGGTGAATATGGCGTTATGAAGGAAATTCTCGAAGGCTTTGCGGTAGTAGATATCGTCCTCGATTTGCTTCAGATCCTTCTCTGTTTTAGGGCACGGACAACAGGGGACTTTGTCCCTCCCCCCTGTTTCAGGATTGGTGGGTTTGGTGTCTTCGGTTTCTGTCAAACCCGTGGCTGAAATCCTGACGGGGATCTTCAGTTCTGTCAGGAAGAACATAAACATGGTTACATTTTTCCTGCAGTGATCTGGTATCATTTCAATATGCTCAAAATGTAAATTCTGAAAGCACCACAGAAAAGCAAGAAAGAAAACAAATTAAACTAAAGTATGAGTAATAGTAGGCTTAAAGAGCAGCACTAACAATATACAGACTGCGTTGAATGGTTTGAATATGCTGCACATTATTTTATTATGACAAAGCTTCATACATTTTGGAGAGTTTTCAAATAGAATTTGATCTAGTTACTTTAGATGCGCCGACACTGGATGCTTCAGATGTTCTCAATAATATGTTTATCTGTTTCATGGTTAAAAGTTTGAATTGCTGTTGGGGAAAATGGTGCTCAGTTGGAGTGTGTAATTCAGACCAGACCTTTGGAGCAGTAGTTGTGCTGGTAGAGCTCATGGTCCTCGCCCTGCTGCTTCCAGCGGAGCAGGTAGTAGGTGTTGTTTCCATTGGGGGTCACAGGTGGAGACCACCGCACCACCAGCTTTGATGAAGAGTTAGAGTACGCACGAATGTCTACAGGCATTGAGGGTGCTGGAAAATAAAACATTTATTTAGCAAACAAATGTTGACTTCAGAGTAAATCCCCTTGGTGCAACCCATGGAAAGTCAAGAATCATCCCTTCTGGGGGTTGAGCACACAACCATTGAGTTACTAGATTTTAAACCACTAAGCCGCCACACTCTGCATGGAATAAGTTGACACTGCTAAAAATCCTATTCCTAATCAGCATCTAAAGTATTGAAATGTTCTTTAAAAAAATTACTTAAAAAGCAAAACTGCATAGTATCATTCAAAAGTTTGGGCTCTGTACGATTTCATAAATATATTTTAAAATGTAATTTATTCCTGTGATGCAACGCTGAATTTTCAAGCATCATTACTCCAGTCTTCAGTGTCACATGATCCTTCAGACATCATTCTAATATGCTGATTTGCTGCTCTAGAAATGTTTATTATTATTATCAATCTTGAAAACAGTTATGTACAATTCTTTTTTCAGGATTCTTTGATTAGTGTTCAAAAGAACAGCATTTATTTGAAATAGATTTTTTGAACAATTTAAAAGTCTTAACTTTAATAATTTAATACAATGAATCAAATTAAAGTTTAACTGCTTAATAAAAGTTTTTTTTTTTTTTTATTGTAAGAAAAAAAATCTTACTGACCCCAAACATTTAAATAGTAGTGTATATATATAGAGATTGAGATATATGTAGTACTGTATAAGTCTTTTATAGTATTTGCAAGTCTATTAACATATCTTTCACTTGTTTTAAGTAAAAAAATAAAACAAAGTAACAAAAAATGCCAAAATTATTTCCAAATTTCCACAATATACTTACCCCTTTTTACACTCATAAAACCACATATCTATATTTGTATCTTCAACATTAATTTTAGCGAATCATACCAAAATAATCAAATTAAGCCAAAATGTCACATTCCAAATAATCATAATCAAATCGTCAGAGCAAACACCCTTACTTAAATAATCAAAATGAGAGATTTGTGGCTTCGCTTGTACTCTATGTCTGTTAGGTCTGAGCCTAAAAGCTAGTGTGCTCCTAAAGGCTGTGACACACCAAGCCGACTAGCAGCGACAAAAGCCGATTTGTGTTGTTGCCTTGCGTCGGCTGAATCTGGGCCAAAAAGCTGCACTTGAATGCACCAGAAAGACTACAGTGTAAGGAAACAACTGTCTATCCCAGCAGGTATCAATAGTCTATATTCGTCATTCAAAAAGGTGTGTGGCTTGATATGTCGCGGCCCTAAAAAAAACTTGCTGTTACAAAAAGAGAAATAACACTAGGAAGAATGTTAGTCGCGCAGCAACTTAATCAGGTAATAAATCTTTTTTAAAGGATGTTTTGATATTTCAACAAAAAATGGGATAAGGGTACTGATTTCTGTGGGGAAAAAATGACTCGACATGAATTAAATGTATGATTGACCTGAATCTAGATCATTACCTGATGGTTTAGTCCAAACATACACCACTTCAGTCTTCGCCCCAAGATGCTGTCTGTCCTTGTCCCTGTCCTCCACAACTAGCGTTACAGCTTTAACAAAGATGGCATACTGAGTCCAAGGCTTCAGCATGGACAGGGTAACACCAGGATTTTGGGTTTGGTCCTGCGGTAAGTCCACGTCAACCATGTTCCAGCTGTCTGATCCGCAACCGTCCTGACCATCAAACTCTGTAATGTTCTGGAAAGGCCTAAAAGAGAACATAACGGATATTTACAAAGCTGCTTAAACATTTTAATGGTATTGAGAAAGGCTGCTCAAAATATCTGAATAAAATGTCCACAAGACTTACGTTTCTTTGTAGTACACAATAAAACTGATGAGGTCTCTGGAATCTGGCGGTCGAAAAAGTTCCCATGTCAACTCGATTCTATTACTCCTCGTGCTATTCGATAAGAACTTAAGAATTTTACTCCCACCTGAGGAAAAAACAAACAGAATTCACTCATATAAAAATGGAAATTGAATATGCATATAGAGTTTAAATGCATTTTAAATTCTATCAATTGAGAACAATTCATATTTACAGCTTGCACGGTCTCCATTGTTGCGGAAATCTCCTTCCAAAAACTTCTCCTTAATTCCTGTTTTTGCCCACATTTTGCGGATCTCGGACATGCAGAGTTTGGGGTTCAGGCGGAAGTACAGTTTTCCAGCATTTATTGTGAGATTGTGCTGGGACCAGTCCCACAGAATTTGGAGATGCTGGTTATCCAAAGCAGCAAAGGCATACGCGCTGAAGACAACATCACAATAACAATGAATAAGTGACAATACAGGTAAATCAATAAAATATGCTTCATCTGGATACAGTACGCTACCTACACACTGTACTGTTTTGGGAGTGCAATAAATTTAAAGGGTTAGTTCACCCCTTCAAGTTGTTCCAAACCCGTATGAGTTTCTTTCTTCTGTTGAACACAAACGTAGATATTTTGAAGAATGTTGGTAACCAGACAGTTGACGGTAGCCATGGACTTCCATTGTATTTATTTATTTTTTAACCATCAACTGTTTGATTAGCAACATTCTTTAAAATATCTACTTTTGTGTTCAACAGAAGAAAGAAACTCATACAGGTTTGGAACAACTTGAGGGTAAGTGATGACAGAATTTTCATTTTTGGGTGAACTATCCCTTTAAATGCAGGACTAATGTTGTGTGTGCCCAAAACTCAATTGATATAGTGACAATCATAGCTACACTTTTTATCAACATGCAGCAATAACAAGGAAAATATCAACAGTTTAACTAATTCGATTTTAGCAAATTTTCAACTAAATACAGTATTAGTGACTGGAGGAGTATTATCATCTGACAACAGAGATGCTAAATTAAGATGGTTGTTTCAGGGTTTCCAGTGGTTACTAATACATTTTAAATGAAATTTCCACGATTTTATTGCTCAGCTTTAATAGGTTAGAAAGTGCTTTGTGTAAATTCAATCTCTATTAAACTATAAGCTTTTTAACTTTCAATGGGATATTTTTTATTTTGGGGTGAACTATCCCTTTAACAAAAAAATAAATTTAAAAAATCACTTTATATAGATGATACTTGCAACAAAGCAATTTCTAGTATATGAAATATTTTAGAGCTGAGCAACAGAAACAGATTACATTTTAAATAACTAGAAAATTTTACTATATAATTTTTTAAAGATTATTTTCATGACTTTTCCAGACCTAATAATCACAATTTCCAAATTCCCTGATATTTCCAGTTTTTCCATTATCGTTAGAAATAATAAACGAATAGAAGACAAAAAAACACACAATCATTTTATGGATTGTACTTACACAAAGCTATTTCTAGCTTATGAAATATTTTAGAGCGGAGCACTAGAAACAGATTGAAAAACAATTTTGTGTTTTACTAAAGAAGATTTTAGATTATTTCATGGCTTTTCCAGTACTAGAAATCACAATTTCCATTTTCCCTGATTTTTTCAGCTTTTTCATGATTGTGGAAACGCTGTCCTTTGAAACAGTGCGTTTTCTCTGGACTGAAACCGTTTACTCATTAACCACAAGGTTGGTGTATAAAACTACGGTGCCAAGAGACAAAATGTTGTCAAAACTTGTGAATTATTAGTCAATACACATACCTCCATCTTTTTATTAACAACTAGGCTGGTTATACACACACACAATGTATATTTAAAGAAAAATGCAAACATTGCGGAGTGAAATCAGATGAAAATCACTGTTATAAACACCCAAACTCTGTGTGTATGTTGCCATTACTTTATAGGACATATAAGCTGATGATTCACCAGAATTGACGCAAATGATCATAAAAGATAAACAGCTTCAGTAAAAGCTGCGTTTGGAATGTAAGCACTTCATGTGCATTAAAAGCAAGCGTTTCCCTTGACCCTACAGCGCACTTGAAAGCTTTAGTCTGACGCATGTTTTGCCACTTTTGCAAGTGGCACACTGACATGCTTATATTTATTAGTCAAGTCAATATAATACAAATGCTCTATTTGCTGCATTTATCAAACAGATATAGTACTGTTCTGACGTTTGCTTGATGATGCATGTTTAAGGGAATGTTAAAGGAACAGACTTGTAAATGTTAAATGTGGATGGAGGGCTTGTTTGTTTGTTTTTGTCTCTAAAAGCGTTCCCAGAGCTCAATTTAGTCTTTCGTAACAATTTTGCACAGAGAGGGATGCGTTGATCTGTTTTGAAAATGGGATAACAGTAAACAAACAGGGATTGAATTAAATTACACATTTCTTCTATGACGCACGGGACCCATTCAGTCTAATTCCGTATGGAACCCTTATAAACCAACAACGCCTAGCCTAACTCCTGCTTTTGAATGTCAAATGTTTGATAACTTGTTATTTTTTTAAATGACGATGTAGTGTTGCACTGAGTAGCCCCACCCAACATAAAATCTCATTGGTCCACTATCCTACCATCATTACTATTCATTAAATACTATATATCTTCTGCTGTGATTTCCCCCATTTTGAGCATTGATTTGCATTAAAGAGGTACTTTACCGCTGGAATAACGGGCTTTCAATAAAACTTGGCTGCCTATACAGTAAAAAGGTGAAAAGAAAAATGAAATCAATGCTACCAGACTAGAGAAAACTGTTGCTGTCCAAGGCCACTCCCACCAGTGTTCTATGGATACACTTGACCAGAGTCAAATACTGCCTAGCTTTAATAGGAAATACTTCTTAGCAAACTCTTAGTCATAATGGTGTTTACTTGTATTGTTCCCAGGTGCAAGAATTTAAAGAGTAAATGATTAGTGGGAGTGAGTTACTTTCGGTTTCCAGTGGAGGATCCAGTTCGTTGTAGGCAGAGGCTAAAGGCGTAAATATGGAGAGAAACTAGAAACTTCTGTTTGTAGTCAACATTTCAAGTGTTTTAGGCGGAGGGAAAAAACAATTGTGGTTGTTGTTTTACACAATTGAGGAATTTTAACCAAAGTATGTTACAAATGTTACATGAAGACCCTAAAGAATCATACCAACTTGGAAAATGGGCATCAGGTGACCCCTTTAAAGAGTAAGCATAGTATGATAGAAGGCGGCAAGTGGCTCAGTGGTTCATGTAGGTTGTCTACAAACCGGAAGGTTGGTGGTTCAATCCTCGGTCCCACCTAACCAAGTGTCGAGGTGAGCAAGACACCTAACCCCAGCTGCTCCCGACGAGCTGGATGGCGCCTTGCATGGCAGACACCGCCGTCGGTGTGTGAATGGGTGAATGTGAGGCAATATGTAAAGCGCTTTGGTGGCCATTGGGTCTGTGAAAGTGCTATATAAATGCAGTCCATTTACCATGATACAATTTTCAGTGATGAACCTACCCGTACAATAACTGTTCTGTTAATAACCCTCTGTCGACCCGACTGTCCATGGGCGGGGATACAAAATGATGCGGACTTTTGCTGACAAATAAACGTGAATTTCTCAGTCCAGGTAACACGGAGAATGAGTAAACATTGTTCATTTACATATACTACCGACATACTACGCGGTTTTAAAAACGGCGAAGTTCCACTGTAAGTGGGGACAGACAAAGCCTGTTAGGACATGGTGCAAAGTGTTAAATTAACATCTTACTCATCCCAGAGTTCCTCTCCATGGATGTATCTCAGGCTCTTGAGGAAGGAGAGCGAGCTCAGGGTGTGTGATGAACGTATCCTGATGTATCCCGTCACCGTCTTGATGAGTCCCAGGAAGTTCTCCAACTCCGAGGCGATGTTGGCTAGAGAGATGGAAAAGAGTGTCGGTGAGCAGTGCGGTGGAAAGTCAGAAACAGAAGCTGCCGAGCCGCAGATACTCACTGCCACGGCGGATCTTGATATGCAGGTTTCCTTTGATAACGGTGCAGCCCTTGAGGGACTGAGCCGCGTCCACTGAGTCAATGACCTTTTCATCACAGATCTTGTCACATAGGCCGTTACAGGCAGTGCAGGTCATGCTGCCAGACACACTGGAACAAAAGGACGATCAAAATGTGTCACCAATACTGATAACCAAATATCTGACTTTCACATTATCACGTGACATTCAATTCACTGAAGGCTAAAGTTTGAATGCAACTGAAATTTTTTCGATCTTTCCAACAAAAGAACATGATTGGTTTGTTCTGAGTTAATCAGTTATTAATGAGTTTAACCAATGTCCCTTTAAGACAAGTCATTTCACTCGGCGGCCATATTTGAAACGCATCTAAGGCATGCAAGTGCAGCTCCTATTCATATTTGAAATCACCAATGAAATCTGACAACAACTGTCTCATAATGCGCAGTCCTAAGCGTGAGTCGCAGAAGACTGACTATGTCTATAGGAACAGGAGCTTCTAATGGCAGCTGCAGTGACGCAATGACTTTACCAATCGGCTAACGGCTATTTTCTTTAGAAGACGGGACTTATTCCGCCATATTGCGTGTTGCACTTTCTCCCATTCATAGTAATACGAGTGCACCGTCTTTCTCCATATATCTGTATAGTCGTTTGGGTTAGTCTGATTGCTTTGTAGGTGTACAGGATCTGATATGCTTTGATTTACTCATTTTCACAAAAAATATAACCATTTATCAAATGCACACTTTTGTCAGGTTTTTCAGGCACTGATTGAGAGGAAAAATTTGCTGAATTCTTTATTGGATTTTAACACTACAGTCTTACTGGTAGATTAAAGTATTATCAAATTTGTAAGGGCCATTATAGATTTTTACTGTCACTTTTGATCAATTGAATGCATCCTTGTTGAATAAAAGTATTAATTTCTTTCCAAACAAAAAGAAAACCTAATAATATATATTTTTTTTACAGACCCCACACGCACTATACACTTACAGGATTATATAATACAAATAAAATAATAATAAAAAAAGATCAAATAATGATACGTTATGAATGATGATATGGAAAGTAAAACAAACGAAGACATTAAAATGTAACAGAACACATTTGATTTTTTATTTTTTTTTTAAATATAATCTAAAAACAGAAACAAATTCACAAAATCACAGATATGCTTAGTCTGATTTACTAATTTTCACTATAAATATGACCATTTATCACATGCACACTTTCAAAATAAAAAGTTGAATGCACAGAAAGTCATCGTACCTTCGGTTCTCATCACGCGTGAAGCCGGGTGGGCAGTCAGACATACACTCTCCTCCGTGGATCACGAAACGGTCATAATCAGGCAGGTGGACCTTGGAGCAGAAGTCCATGGTGATGCAACGCCAGCCCTCAAACTTGTACGTGTTCTGCGGACAATCCTCCACGCAGCTGCCCTCGTAGTAGTAGTGCTGGCAGGCGGCACAGGCCCTGTCGTTGTCGGGCACGGTGCAGCTGCCCAGACACTGGGGGTGGCAGCACTCGCCCAAATCAGTACACGCCCGCTGTCCACACATCTTCGGGCAAACTGGAGGGGAACGCAAGGTGGAAAATGTTGATATGAATATTTTCTGGGTTTGTGTCAAGAAAACTACATTCAATTAAAAACACCCTCATACCATTAAGTTTGATTTTACAACATTAGAGATAAACCTTTCCATAGTCTATTATAATATCAGAAGGTGTTTATAATTTACTTTTGTTAGATATTATTGTCACTCTCACAAAGAAATGTCACATTCGACCACAAAAAAAACAAGTGTTCTCATTATCATACAGAAATCATCATGTTTGAGTAATGACGTAAGAACGGTGATTAAATTGTATAATATTAATCAGATAGTGGTACAATAAATACTACCATAATGTAAAAATAAACAATACACAAAACACCTTGAAATAATATACATTTGCATTACAGTACCTAGAATTTGGTTGGAAAATATAAAAATAGTCTAAAATAATTTTTATAAATGGTTTTTCTTTGCAGTGAGATACACATAAGACTAATAAAAATGAGAAAAGAGATACACAGAGTGTAATGGGTAAAATTAGACCCATCTGCTTTGCATACTGCTTTCAGATCCTCACCTTATTTGAACTAGTTTACAACATTCAGGAAGTCAAGTCATGCAAGCTCAAATAAAGTTAATTTCATAACCAGGCTGTGAGGCTAAAAGCCTGGCTTAAGCCCAAGCGGTTTGCAGCTCTGGGTCAGGGACATGTGATCGCACGTCCTCTCTCCATTACTGTCTGTTTCCTCTTGACCTCCGTACTGTCTTTCAAGCTTGACTGATAAGGGTTACTGCAAACAGCCTCAAGGATACAATGCTGTACAGTTCACAAACAAGTACAGGCACATACTTCATCACAGTCAAAGTATTCCTTTTGCCAGAATACTACTTAAACTATCAAAACAAATGACCAAATCACCATTAAACGCATTGGCATGTTGAGACAGACTACACTATTATCCAGTGTTAACTTGAGGCAAAACTACCCAAAAAAAAAAGTCACATTAACAATAGTACAATAAAAAAAAAAGTTAAGGAAACGTTACGCAAAAAAAGTAAATAAACAACATACATTTTATATGCAACATTGTTTATCTTGTGAAATCATTTAATAATGCTAATTGATTCAACTGAAGTTTTGGAAAGCACACTGGTTGTCAACTATGGATTCTCATTTAAATGTCTTATTTTTCATCATTTTTTGTTTTGTTTGAAAATCTAACCGAGGCTGCAAATGATCTAGAAGCCAATATACAGAGCATCTGGTAACTAGTCTAATAACTAACTAAATATTAAGACAAAAATAATCTAAAATTTACATTAAAAGATGATTCCATGGGGAATGAATAAATAAATATTAGGGGAAAAAATGATAATAAACGCCTCTGAAAAATAATTTCAGGGGGCAAATATAGAAATATTGGGGATTTTAAACTAAAATAAATAAATGGTAAGAAAAAAGAATTCATCACATTTGTTAATAAATGTTCATGAAAAAAATACAGAGGGAAAATATTACCCTTCCAAATAAACTAGACTAAATTGGTAACACTTTAAGGTTTCATTAGTTAGCATAAACTAAGAATGAACAATACTTCTACAGCATTTATTAATCTTAAATGTTAATTTCAACATTTACTAATACACAATATTGAAAGTCAAATGTTGTATTTCTTCACATTAGTTAATTCACTGTGAACTAACATGAACAAACAATGAACAGCTGGATTTTTATTAACTAACATAAACGAAGATGAATAAATACAGTAACAAATGTATTGCTCATTGTTCGTTCATGTTAGTTAATACATTAACTAATGTTGATACATTATTTTAAAGCGTTACCACTAAATCCAACATAAAAGTTAATAAATCCCCCCAGAAAAATAATTT
The DNA here is from genome assembly GCF_029890125.1 of Rhinichthys klamathensis goyatoka. Taxonomy (NCBI): domain Eukaryota; kingdom Metazoa; phylum Chordata; class Actinopteri; order Cypriniformes; family Leuciscidae; genus Rhinichthys; species Rhinichthys klamathensis. The sequence goes on along the minus strand of NW_026606697.1, from coordinate 1,946,644 downwards.
CAGGATGGAAATATTGCCACTTAATGGGGAAAAAAAAGTGATCTTGCAAGACACACAGTCACAGTGTGTTTTCCTGTAGTCATCTCTCTTTTCCCCTATTCTCATATATACATATACAGGCGATGCATTCACTGTTAACTCCAGGCCCGCTTTACAAACGAATCCAGTCCGTATATTCCATCCCACCGAGACTATGTATAATTCGACCAGAGTCCTCTGCTATCATTCTAAATAAGAGCGCATTGTAACAGGGGAGAGGAAAAACTGATTCAGGTCAGGGCACCAGCAAGGAAAACACCAGCTTTAGTACAAGAATGGCCTACATTTAGAACAGAGAAACTCAGCTGCCCGATCTTTCCTTACACGCTCACTCTATCTACAGCCTGGAACGCAGGAAACTCGCTTTACAAATGACTATGGGTACACATCTCACAAAAGCCACAGAAAGGCTATTTGGTTTCATTTTTAAATGTTGGCCTTTCCACAGGGGCAAAGGTCTGATGGTTTTTTAGGGAGGGTCCGTGTGAGCGTGTGAATTCAGATAACCTTACAGGGAGAGAAAAACAGGGAAACAAAAACATTCAAGCTGTAATTTACATGCAACAGTTGTCCTGGAGGAGGCTAGTAAACAAGAGTTAAATCATAACGCTTTGGTGGAAATGTATAAAGAACACTAGCCTGAGGTTTAATGTGTATCTGAGAGAGTTATTGTTCATCACGAGCAGTGTTCAAAGAGCAAATTCTTGACAAACGAGGCAGCCGTTCAGTTTAGGACACCTATAGTTAAAACATACAAATCATGCAAAAATCTGTTTTGCATACAGTTCCTGCAAAGCACCATTTTAGCCATCATCAGCTCAGACCGAAGACAACCCAGCTAATTTAGTCTGACTAAGATATCCCGTCTTCAGCTGATGACACTTACGGTGGAGCATTCACAAGGCCACCATGCTGGAATCTCTGTTAGTCTAAACACGGAAAAAAACAAACCAGAACCAGACACCCTTGACTAAGAGCCTTTGTCAGGGAAGATAGAGACGACGTTTCTACATCCTTTACCAACAAGTTTAGGCACAGAAATCATCTTTAAATAGAATAGCTAACACTGTTTGATGCACATTATTACCGAAGATGCCGTATTCTCAAGGGCACAATGTGATCATTCATGGATTGGCTCTTTTTTTGATAGGCTCAAACCTACAGCGTTTCAGTTGCTAAATTAGTTCTTTACCAGTAAACCACAACATTGTACATAAATATGAAATGAAAATGTGAAATGACATTAATTCCTATTGTACTAGAAAGAAAGCAGAATATAAAGGGCTTGTCTTTTTTTTTTACTTAAAAGTTGGTAAGATGCTATGCTAATGTGACCAATTGTTTGATCAAAAATACAGTAAAAACTGGAAAATTATTACATTTAAATAAAAGCCATTACTCAGTCTTCAGTTCCAATTTCTTTAAAATGGTATATAAATGTATACAAATGTATTTAAAGCTACTTTTGATGCATCCATGCTGAATAAAAGTATTTATTTAAGTGTCACGGGCCCACCGGTGGGCCCAAATCCTTTACATTTTTAAAACAGTAATATCCTATACTAAACCTAAACTAATCTTGACAAACTATATATCATTTGAAAGCTTACAATCGAGCTTACTAGTTTCCATATTTGGTGATTGATTTTCAAAATAAAATACAGAGGAGCCGTAATTTATCAATTTGCAACAATAATATTTTCATACTCTTAGACCTTTATTTTGAAATAGTGATGAACATGAAAAATCATGAAAGAAGGGTAGAAACCTCAGTTTGTTTTCATGCCAAGAGTTCAAAAGATAGCATCCATTCAATTATTTAAAAAAAAAAGGTCTGAATTTTTTTTTTTATACAAAGAAAAAAATTATATGATGTGGCAGGAAGCTAAAACGCACATGCGTGTTCTTTTTATGTTTCTTAGAGGTTGAAATCATATCAAAATCTGCCAAACTTCTCATATTACTTCTGAATAGGATGTCTACTTCATAAATTGTATGAAAATTGTGGAAATAATGGTTCATATCACTCAAAACACATATGGAAATGGTGGCGCCCTTATATGGGCAGTAATGGAGTCTGGTTGTCATCTAGTGAAAAAGTTTGGTACTGCGCCCAAACAAAATCTTACTGAAAGCTCATTTTTTGAGATATCAACCTAAAATTTGAAACACAACTTGTTCAGATTTTTGGCTTTGATTTTTTTGCAGTTTTAGAGTCGCCCAGGTTTTGAAAATATATATTTTATATAAAATATGAATAATTAATTTTTTTACATTGTACATTTTCATAAACTCAAACTTCTATAACTTTTTTTCTGTTTCACTTAATTTATTTCACTTCTACAAAAATCTGCCAAATGTCTTCTTTAAAACAAGACCAATCTTACGTCTATATTCCAAAGCATTCTTGAATTACAACCATTTAAGTTCGAAATGTGCATTTTCATGTATATTCAAAAAAAGGGGGGTGACACTTAAAGGGTTAAAGGGACAATGTGTACTTTTTTAGGCATTTTATTATCTAAAATCAATATTTTTATTCATAAATATGTCCTTAATGGTGTACAAATACCTCTGCCAATTATCTGACTTATCCTCGTAAAATGAAGAATTTACTATCTTTAAATACATGAGACGGGTAGGTCAACGGAGGCTTCCATGTGCTCGACGAAGTGCTATTAGAAGACATCCTGTCATAGCTTTTTGGTACATAACGGCTACCGTAAATACAACACGCATTTAAAAAAGCGAGGCGCTGGAGAGCACAATTCGTTTGAATGCAATATACAATTTCACCACTGGGAGAAATTCCTGCACATTATCCCTTTAAAAAAAACTAAAAAATACATTTTGAATTGTAATCTATAGTCAATAGCCCTTTTTAATGTTTCAAAACATCATTACTGTAGCATAGAAGAAAGCAATGAAGACTACATTCTGACTCTTGGACCGTGTGGATTCTGAATGCCCCTCGTGTGCTACAGGTGAATGATAATGAACACCTGGCTAAGGAAATCTTGGATGTTCTCTCTCCATCCGGGAGCTGATCAACTATCAGATTACTTTCTGTTTTCATACACAACAACAGATCCAATATGAACACCTGGGCCCTATACTCATATTTTCTCTCTCCCTTTTTATGATTATTAATAGCTGGAGGAATATCAATTGAAGCAATGAGAAGTATTTTAGGTAAGGACTTAAGTATTAAAAATGACAAAATTGCAGAGAAAAGCATTTAACAAAATGTTGTATTTAAAATATGAACAATTAACAACTACAAGTATCATTTATTTTATACAACGGCGCCACATAAGTGTCACAGACAAGTTCCCCAAAACATATTATTTTTAGTTTTTAGTAACTGGAAATGGAGAAAAAATGTTTAGGTCTGGGTTTGTCTCAGTCTGAATCTGAGAACTGATATGTTCATTTGCATTAGTTTCTTTGCATCCAGCTGCAGGGACGTTCAGCAAGCAGTGATTCCTTCCTACCATGCTGGTCAACAAAGTTGATTTGCAGTTGTGGGACCAGCCAGCTGTGCAGTTTTCCATGTCAACAACACATGGCTTGTATATATTCACAGGAAAATTGGAATACATGACTAAACAGATCGCGATAAATGTTTTCCGGAACATTTCAAAACAAATCAGAAAGAGTAAAAAAAATCGAATTAAATAAATAAGTTCTATTTGTCTATAATATATAAAATTAAATCAAATCAAACCCATTTACATAGCATGTCTTGTATCGAAGCAAAACCACCCCTAAATGCTTGCACTTCGTATTGACATTGTAAAGTAGATCATTTCCACAAGAACAAATAATAATGCTGACATTACAACCGATCAAAGATTCACAGCTTTTTATAGCAACCACACTATTGTAATTAAACCTTTTTTTGAGCTAGCCCTGCTAAAGCCATCCACACTGCGTTCACCACAGAAACGCAAACATCCGTCTAACCCTGTCGGGCCAAACCATAATCTACATTGTTTTGTTACATTATGCTGAAGACGAACAAGCTGCACAAAACCTTTGTTTCATAAATCATAAAAAAAATTGTTCTTGCCCATTCCTATCAGTACTTTATGCGTGACATTAAATGTTCAGACAAAAATATAAATTCTGTCATAATTTACTCCTCATGTCATTCCAAATCTGTATAGTTATAACTAAACTGATTCCAATAATTGCTTTTGGAAAAAATACATTTGTTAAATAAATACAGGGCACAAAATGAAAATAAATTGAACTAAAATAAAATAGGCTGGAAAAAAAAAACGGTTGGTTGCATTCCTCAGATTTGCATATCATGTAGATACTTGCATCGAAGCAAACCTGTATGAATTTCATTCAACAGTGGCACATACATTTTTTAGCACAATGTTCACACTGAAAAGAAACACCATAAAAAGTAATACACCTACAACGTCTGAAGCCATGTGATAACTTTGTGTGATGAATTTTTACTTTATACTGACGTTATACTTTCTGATTTTCAGGGAATAACAATATTTTAGGCGTCTTAGGTGACCAAAAAAGGCATTCGGAACGACACGAGGAATTGTCATTTTTGGCTGAACTATTCCTTTAATGAATTACTATTAAAGGTGGGTGGAAATGCCAAGCCCTGTTAAATTAAGCCAGCTCTCACAGAAGACCCCCTCAGAGAGTCCCTGTATTCAGCATCGTGGCGCTGACAGTCGAGGCACAGAAAGGATGCCTCAGGCTTTTTTTATTTTTAGTCAACATCGTCACCTCAGCCCCTCTTCCTTATTAATTCAGGAAACTCTCCAAGTTCATCTGAGGTCTTTTCATCCCCGCTGATCTTGGCTGCCACAAACCAGCATGTCTGAGAAAAACAGGTTGTATGCGCTGGCACAGTGTGTTCCCTCTCGCTCTCCATCAGAGTGAGAGTGTGCGAGAGGACACCAGCAGATAACGTGCAAAGAATAAGGTGCAACATCCACCCTGAAATCTTCCTTTCGTCCCCCAGTGGGATGGAGAGCAATAGGAATGTATGGCTCCCAGTTCTCACGAATATTTCTGTATTATTAAGTCTCAAAGACATCTAATCTAATCCCTCAAGGTCACATCTAGTCTTATGTGTGGTAGTGCTGAAAATTTGTGGAGGATGAAATTATGTTCCTTCCTCGAGAACGTCGCTGATGTGTGTAGGTGCAGTTATACTTTAAAATGCGGGATTTAGCAGAAACCCAAGTTTTACTCCAACAAATCTATCGAGATGCGTCTCAGAGTCAGTCTAAAGTCAGAAACGCACCCTTATCAGGCATGCGAATGTGAAGCAGTAACCAACCGTCATCCTCAAGGAGGCGATAGAGTTCCCTTCAAACATTTGTGCCATTAAACCAAGGCTGCATTCGAAATTGCATACTTCCCTACAATACAGTAGGCGGAAAACATTATGTGACAAAAGAAGCATGTCCGAGTTCACTAATTCTGATAAAAAGAGTAGGCAAAAAGTACCCGGATGACCTACTACTACCGGTGAGACTCTGAAGTGTGAAGATGGACACATTTAATAAAAACATGGCGAATGTAGTACGTCCGGATTACATTCATACTACACAATTTTTTCAATGGTCGTGAATTACTTGAGTATGCGAGTATGCGATTCTGGATGCAGCTCAAATATGTAGCTAGCAAGTGTCCCACACATGTCCTGAAAAGTGAAGGCAAAATATTTTGATCGCCCCCTGGTCTGGCTGCAGTATAGGTCATAAACCCCGCCCTCTACGTGTAAATAAATGGGACATGTCAAGGGAGCCACCAAAAAAAAAAATCGAATTACACCAACTATTTACCAACAATTACCAATTGGCAATTAGCTCTTTTATTTAGAAAGCGGGACTTATTCAGACATATTGCGAGTTGCACTTTCTCCCATTTATAGTAATATGAATTCCTCACCTAACGATCACTACGGAGCAGACTCTACCTCCAAATGATGTCATCAGCGCAAGATGGCAATGTTTCTGGGACATTTTGGCTTCATTTTCGTACAGTGGAATGGAAGTGGAGACACATCATCCATCTCTTTTTACAATCTATGATGGCTAGCTATAAACAAGTTGACAGCTAAACCAACTTTTCCTCAAACTGTTGTACTGCAATGGCACTAATAGCCTTAAAGTCGGAAACTGACAAGCATCTTCATTTATGTTTTTTAACCGAAATGTGCTGCAACTTATAATCCAAAGCGACTTAATGCAATTAACTTCAATCATACAAAATATGCATAAAGCGCACACATTTAGATTCGTGCCAAATAAGACGTATGTGTGCTAAAGTTTATTTCTCACTGGTTTCACTTTAAATAAATGTATAACAAATGTTCTTTATAACAAATATCACTATAATTTAAGTTTGTTCTGTTGTGAATAGTCAATGATTTGTTTTGGACTGAGGGCAAGAAAATACATGTTTATAGTGTTTATAAACATTTTGTTTTATTAACTGATATTTTACATTATCTCTGAATGTAATATGTAATATTCATGCATAAATATGAATAACTCTGGTTAATAAAACCCATTCAATGCAAAAACCTTTGTTTACAGAAACCGATGCCACACCATCATCTGCTATCTATTACCAAGGATGAATGTGGTTACTGATTTGTTGAGCTAGAAATTGTGACACTTCTCATGTTTCTCCAATAGTAGAAACAAATCCAGATCATAATGTTCATCAAGCACTAGCAGTGACGTAAAAGGGCTCGAGCTGGACAGCGCATCACTGCTCACTAGCTGTGACACCTGTTCAAGAGTGACACCTGATAGAGTTTCATTATCATATAAGATGGCAAATATCACTTATTGAGTCAGGCCTGAGTCAATGACTTTTAAAATATCTTCTGAGTTCTGGAGAAGATAAAGGGGTTACACTTTATTTCGATGGTCCACTTTAGACACTCTACTAACTATAAGTAACTTTTCAACAACATCTCAACTATCAGTCATTAGAGTACTAGTAGACTGTTAACCCTGGGTTAGTAGAATAAGTTGACGTACTTGCAAAGTTACAGTACTTATAGTCAGTAGAATGTCTGTGGGAGACCATCAAAATAAAGTGTTAGCAGATATTAAGCAGACAGTCGACTTACACTACATTTATTTCAAAATTATGACTATTTTGGATGTAAAAATCATACTAACATTATAAGTGCACCTCAGGAAACATTATAAATAAATGTAGCAGTTCATGACCCCTTTAACCCATCCCAGTTAGTGCACACACATTAGAAGTGAGAAGTGAGTCGTGGATATTGAGGATGAAAGAGCACGCTGTTCATTCACTCGCCCACCTAAATTTTCCTGCCGTTATTGAGAATCGAACCCACAACCTTAGGGTTACAAAAACATGTCAATATGACGAGAATGCTGTGATATGCTGACATTATAACAGAACAACAATAAAGAGGGACGGCTGAAGCTGCCAATGACCAGACTATGTCTGCGCTGGATAAACAAACACACAAATGACTTTTTGAATTGAAACAAAAATCAATTCGACTTTAATAGGAGACAGCGTCTAATGTTCTCGCCTGTCGGTGACTAACACTGACATTTTCTCTAACGTCCTTATTAGTCTCCCGCTCAAATCTGGCGAAACTAGTAAAAGCCGTTTTACCTGACAATATTAGACTCTCATACCTGTCTGGTCTCACATAATAGGACCCACACCACGTAAAACCGCTTTAATAAGCCTAAAATCTTCACATTTACTGTACTCAATCCCAGCTTGCAGATGGAGGGCTGAACAGTTATTACAAATCAGACAGTTGGCTAGGTAACAGTCTACCATAACATTGCCTAACAATTTCCAGATTTTTAGACCTAAATACATGAAGTGTTCAGGGGCCATTTTCCCCATGTGCCTTGCAAAAGAGTGGCTGTTTTTGACTTGTTCTGAGGGCCTTTTCATGAATAGTATTTAGCCTGTTCTCTTCACCAAGATTGACTCACAAAGAGCGACTAGCGCTAATAACAGAGTCCTCATCCAGACAGCCTGAGGAACTAAGTCGATGGTTCAACGCCTGTGATCCAACACAAAAAATAGGGGGGGAAAACAACGTAAACATTGTGAACTTTTGAAATCCTCTAAAGACAGCGCTGCACGCGTAATAAAACAGCCCTCAAAGCAGGGCTGCAGCCCAACGCCGATGTAGACATAAATTAAGGACAGCATCTGAATGACAGGAATAAGTAACTCTTTTGAAAGCGTATTCCCGTCACAGGTCTGCGGTTTGAATCTGGAAAGGCTGGTGGGTGTCTTTTTGCCTCGTTATACAGGGCTCACTGCACTCGTGGGCGTTTGAGGTCTTGCGATGTTTCGGATGGCATGGTGCAGGATATGCCCGGCTAGCTGGCACAAGAGACCCGGCTTGGCTTGTACAGTCACCTCTGCTTTGCTTCCTCCTGTCTTCGTGCTCTACGGAGGCCAAAGGTGCTGGCAGGACAGGCCATCCTGCGGTGGCAGGCTTTTTTACTCACCGAGCCCAAGCTTCCAGCACTCCCAGTGTCTTTGCTGCCTCTCCTAGTTACAAGCTGCGTTTTAAATACCAGACATTAAATATCTGTTACAAATTCAGCCCACAATATGGTTGTCTTATACAAGATGCTTTGTATATAAAATGTATTTTATATATTATAGCATATTTAAATAATGTAATATAATTAATAATCAAATTTGAGGTTTTCGCAAAAATTATTTCATTAGTACCCCGTCTAGTGATCCCAATGCTCCAAATAGCAATCAAACATCTAAAAGTATCTTTTTTTTGTACGTTTTCTGAGGAGTACCTTTCCTTTGTCCATGAAATGTCGTTTTTTCTCTACTCGCTTCTCGACTACTGGTGCTTGCCCTCAGCACAACTTTGGTATCGTTGTAAAGCGCAGCATTCCAACTTTGTGAATACTCGTAGCGAATTCTCGATGACATGAGTCTGAACCAATAAAATGTCATTTTCAAACTAAGGCTGATGTAAACAAAAAAGATCTTACTCGCGCTGACTGACACATCCGAAGCGTGCGCATATAGACTCTCAGACAGCGCGCAATACCGATATACACATACACAGAATTACAGAACTTCAAAATATCTGTCTTGGCGAGTTTTCAAATGTAAAAATGTAAATGTCAATCAAACAATTATAGTATCATGGGGGAAAAAAGTTTTTTTTCTATAGCTTTCCTGTAGCTCAAACAGTAGAGCGTTGGCGCTTGCAATGCCAAGGTCATGGGTTTGATTCCCAGGGGAAAGCAAGAACTGATCAGAATGCAAATGTGTACCTTGAAATGCAATGTAAGTCGCTTTGGATAAAAGCGTCTGCCAAATGCATAAATGTAAATTTAAAAATTTAAAATATATAGATATGGGTTTTGACTTGGTGTGTGCCAAATTTGGCGTTATTACCAGGGATTTTAAGGTTTGGTTGCTAGGTGATTTTGTTTTGGAACCTTCAGAAAACTTTTACTCAATTCTTCTCTAAATTGACTTTGCTGACTCTATCTACTTGAAACAGGTGTAGGTCATTGATTTCTAGTCTGATTCCAAGAAATCATACATCATTTGTTGTTGAAGGTTTTTTTTTTTTAATTAGAATGTGAAAATAACGATTACTCATTTTTGAAAATTTGCTCATTGGGACATTTTGCCAGCACGGGTCACATATAATAAATGTAATCTAATATAATATAGGAAAAAGATATCAAATATAGAAACGGGGATAAGACTGGTGCTCTGGCGTAAGGCTAGTTTTCTCATTAAACACACACGGTCAGTTGACGGTGGGGCCTTTGGAAGGGGCACAACACAAAAACATGAAATCCCATCTAGTGGTGTCGTCAGTGAAAGGTGAGAGAGCAGGGCACTGCTCCAGATGGTGGGGGACGGGAGGGTGTCAAGACTCTGGAGGAACAAACCAAAAGAGGCCAGACACCCTGTAACAGGGACACTCCTAATATTTCATACTGTAACTGTATTGAGAGAGTATATCAATCAATTTCAGCTTCACATAGCATACAACTAATTTAAACAATTAAACAAAGCGTATTTAGGCTTACTGAGTTTAACCTCCTTGTGCTAATATTTATCTAGCATCTATTTCAAGTAACACCAAATAAAAACCGTAAATGTGTTTGATGGAAATGTGGATGATCCACAGGTCCACAGGGATTACTCTCTAAATAAACTTCTACTATATCCATCTTATATTGAGCTGGTCATTCCCAGAAACACTAGCACATGTGGATGTAAAATTCAGTATCTGGCACTATTTCAAGCAAGTCAATTCTTATTATAGCCTAAACCATGGACACATTTGACCATGACAGCGCCTACCAATAAGAAACTGATTGAGTAGCATTTGTAAATAGAGATCTGCTGACAGTCTCATTGTCAAAACAATTAAATCAGTCCAGTTTAGATTTGATCCATTACACATATTTCATCTAAATTAAAATACATTAACAAATTAATTAATCTTTAAAAAAAAAAAAGACATTGGAAATTTTAAACAAATAAAAATTATTACAGTGAAAAGAATATACTAAGTAGATCAATTATTTTTAATAATAATAAAAAACAACTTGTTCACATACAGAATACATTTTGTAGATCTATAATTTCTATATTTTTATAGCTTTTCAGCTTGATTACAATGAAAAAACATGCAGAGTATAGGCTATATAATAAATAAAATGTTTTTAAATAATAATAATTATTATTATTATTAAAAAATAAAGGGAAAATAAACAAATAAAACATAAGCAATAAAAAATACAAATACATTTAAAACATTTATTGTTTGCCTAAATAGTATAGCATTTAATATCAGCAAATTACCTAGCCTGGATGCCAGCCCGAACCCCGCCCACCCGTGTTTTTCCAACCTTATACCCGTGAAAGTGCACTGGAACGGCAGTCAAACCCGTGACTTCCCACCCGTGAACTCGTAATAGATCGATGTACTCCCAGTTACGAGTTCTGACGTCACATAGCCCGCAAAACCATACAAAACAACAATGGCAGCCCCTACGGATGCAGTGTTTCTGCAGGCGGTACACAGTGAGAATACACTTTAGGACAATATAACGTTGCAGTCAAATTAATAATAATATAATAATAATGATAATAATACACACAAGATAATGTATTACAATGTTATGTGTCTGAAACAATAAGTATGTATACACACACACGATTATGTATTACAATGTTATGTGTCTGAAAAAATAAGTATGTATATTGCGCTCAGGTAGTTTGGCGTGACTGGCCTGGAATGCTACAAAGTCGTGAGTCGTGGTTTGAAGTCGTGATTTACGTGCTCAAAAACCTGCCTGGAACGCAGCATAATTATGATCGGTTCAGAATTAGTCGGGCCAATCAAATTGCCAGGGCGGGCTTTATACGATGATGGACAGATGATCTGCAGTTACGTAATCCTCACGTTATCAAAGAGCGCTTGGGTTGAACTGGTTTCCCTCAGAGATGACTGCAGCTGGAGAATTGAGATGTATAGATCCCGCTATCGCGTCTGTTGTAAAAGAAATCGACAGCGCATTCATTTTAAAAGACGAACAGAGAACTGCAATCAAGGCATTTGTCGATCGGAAAGATGTGTTTGCCGTCCTTCCTACGGGATTCGGCAAAAGTTTATTTTTATCAGCTGGCTCCGATGGTCGCTAAGAAGATGGGATGCAATGAAAACCCCTATGGTCGTTGTGGTTTCTCCTTTGAACGCATTCATGGAGGACCAAGTAAAAGAAGCAACACTCATTATTTTACGACTTCTTCCAGCGTGCGTGCAGTTGAGTTCTGTTGACAATTTGCGTAGCTCATTAAAAAAAAAACTTACTGCGTTGCTCTGATTGGTTGTAGGTCTATCCAATTGAGTGCAGAGTTTTTTTTTTCCTGGTTCGGTTAAGACACGCCTCATAATCAAAGCCCTATGGAGCAGTATCAGACTCACATTCTGACTAGAATATGAGTATGACGAAGTCAGGCTACAAATTACCGGTTATCAGACCATAAAAAAAAAACCATGAAAATATTTAACAGCTTATAAGCATCAGCTAGAATAAAGAAAATAATTACAAGCAATAGGACAACAAACTACAATAGAACGAAGACATGAAATAGACCTACCTGAAAAACTTTAGGCACTAGAAATAAAAAACTACAATAGAACAAAGCAGGTTTATTAGGCTGCCGTCACTTTAAGAGAGAATGCACTGATCTAATATACTTAGACATGCGTATTCTTTCTCAACCATTTACGTTCACTTCAGACATAAACGAATGCGTTTATGAGGATACTCGCAAAGGCGGGCATTGTGACATAAGTGTGTTTATTTGACTGTTCAAGCCCAGTAAGGTGTTAAAAAGAACTCTAGGCACTAAGTTTACTCCCGATGAGCAGCAGCTTTATGTGTGCGCGTGCTCAAAAACAGATAGTGCGCGTATATATACCGAAATGAGTCCTCTTTCGGTGCTTACTGCGCTTGAATGGTTTAAAACCCATTGTTTTTAAACCACAAGGCTTAAAAACGCATTCAAACGATAAGCTTTTAAGACGGCACAGAACGGCAAAAAAATTGTCAAAAATCTCTACTGGTTGACAAATTTCTACCGGTTAATCATGTCTACCGGTATATCCCCCACCCCTAGTCCACTGCAAAGATAAATCCGGATACTGATTCATGACCTAATGACCAACCTAATGAACAATGCCAGTGAGCTAAACCTATCAAACTTAATCCTAGTCTTTCCACTTGGTCAGATGAAGCAAAGTCGGAATCAGATGTACTAGATAAGAGTCTTATTCTGGATTTCCACTTGATCACAATCAGGTGACCCACTTCACTAGCTTGCTTGCTCAGCACCAGCGATGGGAGTTTAGGAGGTGCCACACGTGCCACAGTGTGAACGGGAATAACAACGAGGGATGTAGCGGCAGCCGGTAAACAGCAGCAGGCTTAGGCAGGTCTGAATCATAGGGATTGATCCCTGTACCAGACAGGTGTCCTGTTCCTGCCCTCACAGGGTGTGTGCTCACTGAGTCAGGCAGTCTGCTACGGGCCAGGAGGATTAGCTTGGCCGGGTAGATTATGAGGGAGTGAAATGCTGTCCGCTGTGGGAGGGGTGGTCGACAGGGGTTGACTGCGGTAGACAAGACAATGCTTACTCTATTCCACCAAGTTTTGAGAGCAACGGTGTGACGCTGGGCCTCCGCATGGCCACATTAAGCGATAGCCAACGGACAAAGGTGTGCTAACTGTACTTAGCCAGACAGCAAGACATGGGATAGGACGCATTCGAGCAGAAAACAGCATGCTGATGTGTGTGTGTGTGTGTAATGCTGTAAATAAAAACAAGAATGAAATCGTCCCAGCTGTTACAGCAAAAACTGGTCTAAACGGATCAGTAGTACAACTGTCTTGAATGTTAGTGTTATGTTGTTTTTCACTGACTAATAAAACCAAAATGTCAGTAAAAGGCATAAACAACTCTAAGATATGTACCACAAATTATCAGCTAAAACCAAGAGAAAGATTTTTAAATAAATTTATGTTAATACAAAAACCACTACAAATACCAAAATATTGGTTTTAAAGAAGTAATTTTGAGCCCAAATTGAAAGTGACAAGAAAATAAAACAGTGTACCTTAAAATAATGGCAAGAAAACGTTTCTTTCAATTTGCCTTGGAGGCTGCACGCAATGACCTACCTACAGTTTACAGTACAGCAGAGCAGTCCGATTCATGAACATGAACTTGTCGACTAAACGTTAGTCGACAAGAAGAGGCTAAAATTATATTAGTCGAAGAAAAAAAAAAGTATGTCGGGCAGGAAATCCAAACATTCGCCTATCATCCATCAACCTCAAATATGGCTTATCATTTGAAACATCTAAGTAGCAACTTTACTAGGCCGCTCCCTCCAACGTTTACATACATAAATCTGCACTATTATTAGGCGCAAGTTTTTGTGAAAGCTAAAGTATAGCGCGCATGACATGGAGTCAACGGCCTGATCACTTGCATTTTTTCCTGATAACAACTTAAATACTAATTTTTGGTCATGCAGATAAGAGTAATACATCATTTGAAACTGTTAGTTGTGTAAACTCACAATAACAACAAAACGTTATGCTTTTGTAAAATAAAGCCTGGTTCACACGGGACGATTTTAAAATTGTCGGCCGATTTTCCAAACCTGAGAGACCCCACACACGGCGCTAAAAAAAAAACACGGGTCTAACAGTTTTGGTCGTACAGTGTGTAGTGCGCTGCCACACAGCAAAATCAACACATCACACACGAACCGATTTGACTCCCGAGCATTCCCAGGTCAGACGGAAAATTTCACAAAATCCCTCGAGATAAACAATCATGGCGGACGAAGTGGATGCAGTGGCGATAGTTTTGATAGTTTTTAACCCCAAAAAAAAAAAAAACGTTATCAAAAGAAATGGCGATGGTCAAAGAATCTCCGACGTCCACCGGACTTTCTGGTGCGCCATGCCGCCGGCTGTTTTGATTTTGTTTCCCGGTGCTTCCTCTGCGTCTCGTCACCTCGCTTTCTGATTATATATATATATATATATATATATATATATATATATATATATATATATTTATTTATTTGGAAGTCATTTTAAATCAGAATCAAAATCTGAACTGAATCAACAGCTTGTGAATCAGACTCCAATAAAAAAAAAATATATATATATATATATACGATACTCAACCTATAGACAGTTCTTAGATGAACCTCCTTAGCACTTGACTAGGCAGCAGTGCACACTCTCAAGATGTGTCAGGGAGAAATACCCTGATGTCCGAGGTTTGATACTTAACACACTCAGCAGGGTGTGAACATGGCGCTTTAATTTCCCAGAGGATTGATTTGTTTTTTTGTCCTCAGCCTGTCTCCGGCCGTTCTTGGGGGATTGGTTGTTTGCGAGGCTTCTGCGGCCTTCGTGCTGACGTTCCACAACTGGAATCTATACCTCTCCCTGTCCAAAGTTTCCGCTCTCACCCTTATGCTATAACGCATGCTGGCAAAACAAAATTTGACAGTGTTCACAATTCCTGGAACAGCCATCCCCACCTACAGTCACAGACAAAGAAAAGCGCATACTAGCGTCAGCAATCCTAAAGACCGCAAAGCTCATCTAATCAACAAATAAGCTCTTCACGCTGAGTTCCAAGAAAGGAAATAACCAAAAACTCAGCGACTACTTGTTGAGACAGGACTACAATGGGTCGACAGACTTCTGGGACCACAAATCCGCCGTCGTTTCATTCATGTTTCGGAGTGAATAAATCTAGGAGCTCCTGGGACCCACCGGCAACACATTCAAATGCATACCTAGGCTTTATAACATCATGCCTTTGTTGATTCTGTTGAAAGACATGCTTGAGGGAAAACAGAACACCTTACACTGCCAGAAAAAAAAAAGAGAAGGCGTTCCGCTCTTAGATTGACTAACCTTTCCGAGACAAAAGGGGAATAGAAGG
Source organism: Rhinichthys klamathensis goyatoka (assembly GCF_029890125.1). Taxonomy (NCBI): domain Eukaryota; kingdom Metazoa; phylum Chordata; class Actinopteri; order Cypriniformes; family Leuciscidae; genus Rhinichthys; species Rhinichthys klamathensis. The sequence continues at coordinate 1,931,053 of NW_026606697.1, read as the reverse complement.
AGTTCTCTATCAGTTTTGGACGTTCTCCCAGAGGTGAACAGTAATACAAAGAACAGAAGAAATCTAAGGTGTCCTACTATATTTCACCTACTCACACTACACACACAATCCTCTACTATCTGATACCTATCTCTTAACTGTGGGAACTCACCTGTGCAAGCACTTTCTACTTGCTGCATTATACTAATGGTCCAGATTTCCGACAGACTTTGCACGCTCCGGCGACAAAACGTGGCTAATAAATGTGCTTGGAGATCAGCTTGGTCAATAATAACCTAAAAGTCTTGGGAAAATCTTGAAGGAATATTTCCAGTTTCAGTTCAAGCTTATTTGACATTTGTAAACATCAATATACTGTTTCAGTAGAAAAGTAGTTTCAATAGAAGCAACAAGATGTAAACAAGATTTTAGTATGGAAAGTGTAGTTATGTCCAATTTTACAATTTAGTTGCAATGACAACATGTCTAAAAAACGTATATATATATATGTTTTTTAGACATTATGTACATATACAGTGTATATATATATATATATATATATATATATATATATACATTGTATATGTACAATATAGCTCAAATAATAATGTTAAAAAGTTAACAGAAGAGTATATGTAAGTGCTTTTATAAAATTATAATGTACACATTTAATCCATAAAAAATGGCCAAAAAAAAGAACAATTTTACAGTTATTTTTTGATAATCAATAAAAAATGGCAAAAGTCCTGTTGAATGAGCTTACATTTGTATTGAGCCCAGAATATTCCTTTAATGATTAATACATTACCAGGGCTAAACAATGCATGGCTGGGGAAGAAAACACTCTAAAGTTTAGCTATCACAAAGCAAACCAGTGAAGAAGAAAAAAAAAAACAGGTGCAAGAAAAGGTCAATTCTCTACATTTTCACAGAGCTTTGCTTATGTCTGAACTCACATTATAGGATAATCAGGTTAAGGAGGAAAAACAGCATTAAAGAATAAGTCCTTCAACTTCAAAGTTTCTGAAAGTCTGGCGACGAGCACAAGGCCTCAGTGACATCTGTGTCTGTGTCTATCTCAAGTGTCTGCCACAATCCCCGGTAACAAAAAGATTGCCAGACATGACAGCAGGTGGCTCCACTAGGGCACTGCTGCAGAAACAATACACAGGACTAACAGGCACCGACGGAACCTGTCTCTTTCACAGGACTCTGTTTCTTTATCGCTAGAGGGAATTGGCAGAACAGACATGACACAGTAATGTGAGAGTGAGTAGATAAGATAAGAACTAAAGGCCAGTGCAATACTTCAGTGACCTCTACTTCCACATTTCCACACAAAGCGCTTAGTCAAAACCATATTGAACTATTGCTTAAGACAATGAACGTCACGCTGATTGTTCATATATCCCTGTTGGGGTTGTACTTTCAAAGCCAGACAAATTTGACTAATGCAAGGTGCAAGACCCGAAATTATCCCAGCATCCTTCAAAAAAACAACAACAACAACAACACTGGCTTATATCTTCACTCAGCTGTAAGACTGATTAATCATTAATATGGGTTGTTATTCCTCCCAGTGTTAAGGGAAACTAAATGAAAATATTTGAGTTAACTGAAATAAAAAAACTGAAAACTGAAGCTAAAATTAACTAAAACAGATAATTGTTTTTTTTTATTAAATTGTTTTTAATAAAAAAAAAATTATTGTGATTGTGATTGTACATTATAAAAAATAATCATGAAAATGGCACTAAATAGCAATAACATTAGACCATTTTAACCATTTATATATATATCACTGAAAAGTTTGAGATCGGTAAGACTTTTTTTTTATTTTAGTAAAGACATAATGTTACAAAAGCTTTCCATTTCAGATAAATGTTGTTCTTTTGAATCCATCAAAGAATCCTGAAAAAAGTTGTGCACAACTGTTTTCAACATTGATAATGAGAAATGTTTCTTGAGCAGCGAATCCTGCACATCCTCTGAAAAGCCACTTAGCTTTAGCGTTAGCATTCAAATTAACAAGTGATATCTGGCCTCGATCAGGGGCGTAATGAAGCAAGTGTCAAGCGGCAACAGCTGGAAAAAGAAAAAAGTTTACGGAGTTAGAAATATAAAGCTCAGGGTTCTCAAGTCTCACGCATTGGCCGTGAGACACACGCAATTCAACCAGTTCACACGCTCACACGCCACAGTGTATTTCTCACGCTGAAAAGGCAATGCCAACCAAGTTGTCCTGCAAGCTTTATACATAACGTTGAATACGAGGCGCAGGCACACAAAGTGAAGTTTCCTGCCGCCAGCGCGTCCGTATCTCGGCCAGATTGCGTCGTTACTAGGCAACATAGATGCGTGAAGTCCGCGAACACACGTACGGAAGTTGACGGACATATTCTCGGCCACCGCAACATCGCGCGAACACACGTCGTCATGGAGAATGTAAGTTGGAAGAAAGCTCGCCTAACATTTTTAGGCTAGAACATTTAATATATAGCCCCTCATATACATTATTGATGCAGTCAAAAACTCTACAACTACTTTGCAACCAGGCCAGAAGCTTTGACTCAGTTTGGCTAGTTAGCCTATCTGAAACTAAGGGAAATGTTATGGGAAGGAATTAAGATGTATTTCTTAATTTTATTTTAAATTATATATTATACTGTATTAATAGTCTTTCTAGTTACATTAAGGCTACGTGTATTAAAGCAGAGTGCCCTGCTGGGTAATATTTTATATCCTGTCAAAACATACTAATCATAGCCTAATCATTGCTATTGCATTTGTATTTTTCAAAGATGTCACGGAAAAATGCAAAAAGATTTGTTTTTCCAAACTGTTTGAAACAATTTGTTATTTGTAATTTTGAAATATAACATTAAAGAGTAGGCCTATATTTGATGTGATGAATTGCTCTGTCATTTATCAGATTTACCGATCAAACTTGAGAACCCTGAAAGCTAAACAGATAATATTCTCATCATGAATAAGCTGGAAATTGTGAGTCTCATAACCGGCCTATCTGGGAACGCTTGAGAGCTCTGTTCATCTGAAAATGTTCCTACTGCACAAAATGACTCAATGAAGACCAGATCAGTGGGGTGAGTGTTAGGAATAGATGTCGTCATCCCTCAAAAGAGGTCTGATAAAAGACATGCATCACATTCCCCACCCGCCGCCGTCATTAATAATCACATATTTGGCACGTGGACAGATCGGAGCAGTGGGACACACTGACGCGGGATTCACGACGCAAACTACAGTAGAAGCACATGCTGTCACCACAGGGACAGATGCAACAGGGTGAGCAGACGGAGCACTTCCTGTTAAATACTATGCTGATGCCAGCCAAATATGAGGCCTTTGCAGATCATTTACTTTAGTCTTAATTGAAGTTTACTCTCTGAATGCAGTTGCTTAAATGTGGAAAACATTTTACGAGATATATAAATACATAAACTAGGGGTGGGCGATATACCGGTAGACACAATAAACAGGTGATAATTAGTAAACCGGTAGAGATTTTGAACTATAGTCTCTAAGGTTATGTGCTTCGCAGTCACAAAGTATTATCATTTGCATGTGTTTTTAAAGGGGTCCTTTAATGCCCTTTGATGTAAATGAAGTCGCTGATGTCCCCTGAGTGTGTATGTGAAGTTTTAGCTCAAAATACCCCACAGATATTTTTTTATAGCATGTTAAAATTGTTACTTTTCGAGGGTGAGCAAAAATGTGCCCTTTTTGTGTGTCCCTTTAAATGCAAATGAGCTGCTGCTCCCGGCACAGAGGGCGGAGCTTCAAGAGCTTGTGTGTGTGTGTTAGCAGCTCCGATAACCTCACACAGACACGCACTGAAAATTTCCAAAAATGTTAGCGTTTTATGTTCAAACCGGAGTCGGATAAAAGATGGAGAGACTCAAGGAGACGTGACAACATGCAACCGGACATTTCGGAATGGTTAATCAGGGTTCCAGACTGCGACCAAATGGGTCGCATATGTATGGGATGATTTTAGTATCAAAATGATTAACACGTGCAAGCACACTTATCAATGAACTTGATACATGTTGCAGAAATGTTTTATCCATGCCTTTCAACTTGTGTGTGCAAAATTCAAAATTGAATGAATGTGAAGCAATTTGTACAAATAGAGACATTTTTGTGAATACAAATGTTTTCCTTTGTATTAGTGTATCATAATTTGCACATGCAACACAGAAGACGTGTGTGGATCAGGTGACGCGCGTGCATTCATTGACTCGATTCATTGAGTCGATCCTATTTGATTCATTTGGATTTTGAGACTTTCATTTCGCGGGTTTCGCCTTGCACGATCCACACACAGCTGTCTGAGAAAAGCTGCTACCACTAGATGGCAGTATTCTGCTAAAACAGACAACGGCAGCATAATCAAGCATTCTTCCGCATTTAAGACGCTTAATGAGAGTGATATTGAAGCACCAAATTTAGTACACAATAATATAGGCCTACCCTATTAATAAAGCATACTTTATAGAGGTAAACAGATAACATCAGATTATGAACAACACCCATAGAAAACCATTAGTTGCATGTTCAATAGCCTACGGTATATTGGCAACTGAGTTTAAATATCACCGTCTTACTGCATTGACGTTAAGCTTTTTCTTTATAATATGCTCTATGGGAGGAAAACTATATAGCCTACAGACAAGAGACTACATGAACGCAACGCACGGCGTTTCAAGTTATTACAATTTTCCTTCCTGTTGAAAAAAAGGTGAAATTTCGCAGTTGCGTTCATATTATATGCTTATTTTTATCTGACTACACATTGTGTACATAGTATACAGGCAGGAATTTGAAAATGTCTGTTTTTAAATATTAAAGACGATTTTCGCAGTAGGCTACATTTGTTTTCCCTTGACCCTTAAGCCATAGGCTATAGTCTTACTATAGCACGATGAGTTTTAACAATATGCAACCATTGTATATCGACATGAAATATTAATTGAAAATCAACTGGCGTAGCGGGCCTGTAGCTGCATATTTCTACATGAGAATGCTTTGACGCGCTAACCACAGCTCATGATGCACAAGGGAACGTCTGCCAATTCCACTAACTGCGTTAAAACCACTGATCTATAATGTCATTCTATATAGATCAGTGGTTAAAACGTATAATTTGTTTTAATTCAAATTACTTTTTAAATTTAATAACAGACATTTTCAAATTCCAAAGCTCGTAGAAGGTTTCTGTAAGACTTACAAGTAAAATTTGGACAATACTTCCCTTCATGTAGCCTGTATTCTGCAGAAAAATACTGTAATTCACCAAAAGGGTTTTTTCATGTTCAAAATGGTTGTAGTATGTTCAGTGACTAGACTGGCTTACTACAGGTGAAATTGCCCCAATAACTCCCTTCATGTAGCCTATTTAGTAAACAATTATTATTTTATAAAAAAATTACTGTAATTAACCAAACGGGTTTTTGGTGACTTACTACAAGTGAATAATGTAAAATTTCACCTGACTTGTCACTAGGAACGTACTACAACCTTTGGAACATGAATAGAAAAACAATTTACAGTAAATTAAAAAATTGTAGGCTACTGTTCAATCGAGATATTGGCTGGACATAGTACAGTAACAGTAGGCTAAGTCAGTCTGCCCACTAGACTTCCAAGGTTATAATATAACCTTGGAAATATGTTCATTTGAATGAATGACTGGACGTTTATATTTTTTTGACTGTGAGTGGAGTTTGCAGATGGTCCCTTTATAAAATGAGGCGAATATCAAACCTAAAACTTACTTCACTGCACTCTCGGACCGGTTGCTCTCCCATTCACATGCAAAGTTAAACGCAACTGCAGAATTTTTATTTCATGTTAAGCTTTTTCTTTTTAACAGGCTCGGGAAGGAAATGTTATTAACTTGAAACGCCGTACATTGCGTTCATGTAGTCTCTTGTCTGTAGGCTATATAGTTTTCCTCCCATAGAGCATATTATAAAGAAAAAGCTTAACGTCAATGCAGTAAGACGGTGATATTTAAACTCAGTAGCCAATACACCTTACTGAGCATGCAACGCGCGATTGCACGTTAAGCGTTTTATAATGGTTTTCTATGGGTGTTGTTCATAATCTGACGTAATGTTTGCCTCTATAAAGTATGCTTTATTAATAGGGTAGGCCTATATTATTGTGTACTAAATTTGGTGCTTCAATATCACTCTCATTAAGCGTCTTAAATGCGGAAGAACGCTTGATTATGCTGCCGTTGTCTGTTTTAGCAGAATACTGCCATCTAGTGGTAGCAGCTTTTCTCAGACAGCTGTGTGTGGATCGTGCAAGGCGAAACCCGCGAAATGAAAGTCTCAAAATCCAAATGAATCAAATAGGATCGACTCAATGAATCGAGTCAATGAATGCACGCGCGTCACCTGATCCACACACGTCTTCTGTGTTGCATGTGCAAATTATGATACACTAATACAAAGGAAAACATTTGTATTCACAAAAATGTCTCTATTTGTACAAATTGCTTCACATTCATTCAATTTTGAATTTTGCACACACAAGTTGAAAGGCATGGATAAAACATTTCTGCAACATGTATCAAGTTCATTGATAAGTGTGCTTGCACGCGTTAATCATTTTGATACTAAAATCATCCCATACATATGCGACCATTTTTTGAGAATGTGCGAGTTAAAAATGTTATGTGATCGCATTTGGGCGAGTGGACGCTTGAGCAACAGAACGCCGTTGTATCAGCTGCTGCAGTCCGTAACTTATGTTCAAAATGAACGAGTAGGCTACATCATGAATCCATTTTCCATACCGTGTTTTTGACTTATTCTGAATCACTAGGGGACGCCTATAATACGTGTTTATATTCGGACTATTTTATCCCGGGGTCGTCTCGGCTGCGGAGTAGCCCAGTGCCTGCGTGACTCGCCATAGACATTAACGGAGAGAAGTTCCGTCTACAATGTTCTTCCGCAAGACACGTGCAGTTTATTTATTGACGAACGTAGACGTCACGCGCATTGCACACTGATGGTGAAACGCGCCAGTAACGAATTCACGAATTAAGGCATATAAAAATGGTCTCACGAAACACAGAGCCCCTTCCTCCTACGTCTTTTCAGCGGTTATATTTTCCTCAGTCGAGCGATTACTCTCATGATCGCTCGACAGAGGAAAAGGAAATTATTATAAAATGCAGAAGGTAAGGAGTGAGATTTCTGCTTTTTGTTACAACTATAAACTTTGATAACGAAAAATCTGTATCAGTTTATTATAATACTCTAATCTTTTAAAATGTAATGCATATATTTGAATGTTTAATGATTTTTAAAAGATAGAAAGATGATGATAGATAGGTAGATAGATAGAATATGATTCAAATGTAAATAGATAGATTGTATATAATTCAAATGTAAAATGCTTAAAATTACAGATTAAAATTACTGTCCAAAATCCATGAAAATCCTGAAATTTGGCAATGATAATTAATATATTACAGGTATTTCTGCTGCAACCCAGAAAGCCTTTGCTAGCCTTGGTCCATTAAAACCACTAATCATCAGCATGCATTGATTAATCCCATGGCATGTAGCAAAAAAAAAAAGAAAAAAGGTGCGACCAAATCATATGCTGGTGCGACCAACTGAGAAAGTTGGTAGCACCAGTGCAACCAGTGGAAAAGTTAGTCTGGAGCCCTGTTAATTGATGAATTTATGTAGCTGATGTGGAGTTAACTATCTTTTAGTCATTGATTAGCATATTCTGTCATGATAATCTATGAATCGTGTTCCCAGGGGCGGGGTTTATGTACATTTTAGGGTTAGTGATGTCACTAAATGTGAAGAAGCTTATTGTAATCCCTACCAGCCGTTTGTTCTAGTCCTTAAAATGCAATTTCTGTAAAAGAAAATATCTCCCTTTGCTTTGAAATGTTGTTTATGCTCAAACAGCAACATTACACACTAACTAAAGTTAGACAAGTGAAATCATAATCAACCATCCGCCTTTAAGCATTGTGGTTTAAAAACAAGTGATTTTAAACTGTTGACGTGAACTCATTTCGCTATATAGTTTCTCTTTTAAACACCATTTTCTGTCAAATTCAGGCTAGACCACGTCCACTAACCTCTGTGGCATATCTGACAATCTGCATTATTTGATTGCATGCCACAGTCCGTAACACACAGTTAACACAGCAGACTATTGACTTCTGTGGCTTTTATTAACTTTATTGATCAAAATCGGAAGCATTTCTCTTCCGCTTGGCAGGAGCTCAAATTTCCCTGTTAGAAAAAAACCCTGATTACATCATAAGAAAGCAAAACGCATTGGATAACGTAAACAAGATTTGAGTTCATTTAACGTAGATGAATAGGCACTGAACAAGGATGTGTTTGTCCTCAACTGGCGCCATGATTTGATAAAGGGTGTGAAGTCATAACAGGCTGACTGTGCTGGAGAACAGAAACACGGATATAGGCTACACACTAAATGCAGACTAAAACGGCCATAGCGAAAACAAACAAAAAAGGTCACCGGTCTTGACTCCGCCCCTATCCAGAGAAATCACATGCAGTGAGGAGCTGTAACTTCACATCTTCAGTCCATTTTCTGTCTTCAATGGTCCAGATTCAATGATAAATAAAATTATATATTAATATATATAAAATTATATTTACATTCACAATTTTTTATTTAAATGCATAATGTGCATTTAAAATGTATGTGTGAAAAACATTACAATTCAACAATTAAAACTTTTTTTAATAAATAACAAATGTGTTTATATAAAAAATAATATGATATATTACACACAAAATTCTTTCATCAAATGTTTACTTGTTTTTTTATTATATATTTAAAATTAGAAATGTTTAATTAATGTAAACGTAACACTTTTTTGACATAGAATTTCAAAAAAAATTCTCTCATCCTTCAATTCACCTTTATTTAAATAGGCCTAGCGATTTATATTCAAAGCAGCTAATGTTGTCAAAAGAACCGAATTCTGTACCAAATCAGTACTGAAATTTTAAAAATGTGATACCAGCATTTCCCTCGAGCATTTTGAGCGCTGTTGAACAGATTCTTAAACAACTCTGATTGGCCAATGTGTTGACGCGCTCAACACTGTATACACTCACCTAAAGGATTATTAGGAACACCATACTAATACTGTGTTTGACCCCCTTTCGGCTTCAGAACTGCCTTAATTCTACATGGCATTGATTCAACAAGGTGCTGAAAGCATTCTTTAGAAATGTTGGCCCATATTGATAGGATAGCATCTTGCAGTTGATGGAGATTTGTGGGATGCACATCCAGGGCACGAAGCTCCCGTTCAACCACATCCCAAAGATGCTCTAATGGGTTGAGATCTGGTGACTGTGGGGGCCATTTTAGTACAGTGAACTCATTGTCATGTTCAAGAAACCAATTTGAAATGATTCAAGCTTTGTGACATGGTGCATTATCCTGCTGGAAGTAGCCATCAGAGGATGGGTACATGGTGGCCATAAAGGGATGGACATGGTCAGAAACGATGCTCAGGTAGGCCGTGGCATTTAAACGATGCCTGATTGGCACTAAGGGGCCTAAAGTGTGCCAAGAAAACATTCCCCACACCATTACACCACCACCACCAGCCTGCACAGTGGTAACAAGGCATGATGGATCCATGTTCTTATTCTGTTTACGCCAAATTCTGACTCTACCATCTGAATGTCTCCACAGAAATCGAGACTCATCAGACCAGGCAACATTTTTCCAGTCTTCAAATGTCCAATTTTGGTGAGCTCTTGCAAATTGTAGCCTCTTTTTCCTATTTGTAGTGGAGATGAGTGGTACCCGGTGGGGTCTTCTGCTGTTGTAGCCCATCCGCCTCAAGGTTGTGCGTGTTGTGGCTTCACAAATGCTTTGCTGCATACCTCGGTTGTAACGAGTGGTTATTTCAGTCAAAGTTGCTCTTCTATCAGCTTGAATCAGTCGGCCCATTCTCCTCTGACCTCTAGCATCAACAAGGCATTTTTGCCCACAGGACTGCTGCATACTGGATGTTTTTCCCTTTTCACACCATTCTTTGTAAACCCTAGAAATGGTTGTGCGTGAAAATCCCAGTAACTGAGCAGATTGTGCAGACTGATCTCATGAAATGGCGTATGTATGACACGCCAATTCGTATTTCCATTTTTGGCGTGCCATCAACACGCATAATCGCTTTTCAGCGTGTTTATCAACGCCGTTGACTTAACGTTACATTACTGTATTATGTATATATAGATATATGACCTACCCCAACCCCGTCCCTAAACCTACCCGTCACTGGGGTTAATACCATTTATGAGTGTTCTCCTACCATCCTAGGAAAAGAAATATCGCTCCACAGATGTAGATATAGATTTTGCTTCGTTTCGCTCGGACATTTAACGGCGTACACATACACGCGGAATCACTCGGACATTTAATGGCGTAGACATACACGCAAAAGATTTCGGCGTGGACATACACGCGGATAGCTCAAAATGCGTATAGATAACACGCCACTTGACTTGAAAGTGGCGTGTATGTTTACGCGAAGTCATGATGTCATGTTGGATTGTGAAATACTCAGACCGGCCCGTCTGGCACCAACAACCATGCCACGCTCAAAATTGCTTAAATAACCTTTCTTTCCCATTCTGACATTCAGTTTGGAGTTCAGGAGATTGTCTTGACCAGGACCACACCCCTAAATGGATTGAAGCAACTGCCATGTGATTGGCTGATTAGATAATTGCATTAATGAGAAATTGAACGTGTTCCTAATAATCCTTTAGGTGAGTGTATGTCTGTGATTGGCTACAATGATCAATGCTTCAAAAACATGTTGTAAATATACATCAATGACGCTCTTCACAGAGCGCTTACACATACACACGGGAGCGTTTGAAAGCAGGCGTCTATCATGCTTTCAAACCGTAAAGCTCCCACGTGTATCTGTGTAAGCGCTCGGTGAAGAGCGTCTATTTACAACATGTTTTCGAAGCAATGATCCTTGTAGCCAATCAGAGACTTATGTTGAGCGCATGAACACAATGGCCAATCAGAGGTTTTTAAGAATGCGTTCAGCAGCGCTCAAAATGCTAGATTGGCTGGTATTTAGTGCTGCCGCGATTAGTCGACTTAGTCGACGTAATCGACCATGCAAATTAGTGGACGGCAATTTTTTTAGTCGACGTGTCGTTTTACTATTGACCGCTATTTATTTTTGGTCTCCCATCACAAACGGCTCACTGTAATTCACCTCCACACACCAGTCTGTGTGCTGTGCGCGCCCTGCTGGTTTATCTGCTATCATTTTCCTTCACGTTCCCGCCCGCCTTCACTGCTTTGATATGAAAAATTGCGGAGGCAGGTGACGGAGCTTTCACAGTGGGCTCGTTTGCTGCGGTCTGAGTCCGAGCGCGAGCGCGATTGTTCCCGGCGCCCCCCGCAGCGTTGGTCTGGTTTCACACTCAATTCTATCGAACCCTGTTGAGTTTGCGTGCATCTTATGCCATCGCAAACGTGCACGGCGCATGATAGAAAACAGAACGCGGGTCAATATATTGTGTCTTTCAAACGGACTCTTTTGAGGAGACAGTGGATTTCCAAATGTGTTGCCCTGATTCCACGCGCAATGCGCGAATACACTGCAGGCTCAACTCTCGCGTATCCAAGGTAAATCATCAACACTATCATCCCTTACATGTGTTTTATTTAACTAAATGCATCATAATCTGCTAAAACGCATGGGCAGGTTACTTATGTTCCTGAACAAGCGGGTACCCGAGTCCGTGTTGCTTTCACATTCACGCGAACCGCGGCACGGGCCCGCCATGCACGCAAGTGTAAACGCGAGCTACATAACTGCGTGCCTGCCTGCTTTCAGCGCGACTCATTATTAGGCAGAGCTAAGAGTAGTGGGCTAGTCCAGACTCTTTCAATTCAATTCCAATTTATTTGTATAGCGCTTTTCACAATATCATTTTCAAAGCAGCTTTACAGAAAATGCATTGCATCTACTTTACTATTCAGAGTGATGTTATCAGTTATGCTTTTCAGAAATGTACATAAATTAATACATTATTAGCTTACTGTACATTTTTTAAGGCAGAACAAAGAGCTAATTTAAGTAATACATACATGTTTGTTATTAGAGGATTAGATTAGGACTCTGACTAATATGGTATAGCCTAATGGAAATGCAGATACTTAAATCCTTAGATTGTTAATAAATAATGTTTTTAAACAGGTGACATTTTATGTTTTGGCCCTTCAGTTGAGTTCAAAATAAAATAAACAACGAAATAAACACTTGATTTTTTTTTTTTAATTAGTCGTTTAGATTAGTCGACTAATCGAAAAATTAGTCGAAAGATTAGTCGTTACAAAATTAGTCGTTAGTGGCAGCACTACTGCTATTGTCACATTTTTTTAAAATTTGGTACCGAAGTCGGTTCTTTTGACAACACTAAAAGCAGCTTCACAGTAATAAATAGGAAAATAAACTGATGCAGACTTCATCAAATATGAGACAAATTCAATAGTACTGAATACATTAGATCAGGGGTTTTCAAATTGGGTGAATGTGAGCCTCCCCTAACAGTAGGTTAGGACAGCCGAGCCCCCCCTTCCCCAAAATCCCGCCCCCCTGCCCTAACCCACACACCTCTGCAGTAAATGCCATCTTTTGTGTGTTCCAGGCAACGATGAGTTCCAATAAAAACGGATAAAATGTAAATATTTTTTAATATTGTAGCCTATTTGAAGACATTTTATTTCCACAACTTTTTTAAAAGTGCATTCATAAACTATTCTTTGCAACAGCAAATAATTTCCAACTTTATGCAGGCCTAATTGAGGCTACTTTTAAAATCACTGGCCTAACCACAAGTCAACAAAACATGCTTAACATGTGTAATGCAATGAGTAGCAGTGTTTCGCCGATGTTATGGGGTTTGCCTGCCATACGTGACACAATAAGTTGCTTCTGTCGCCTAGGGCTGGGCGATATGGCTGAAAACTGTATCACGATATCAGTGTTTCATATCGGTCGATATCGATAATTATTGATTTTTTTATGACCCATTTAAAATAAGGACCAGGAGAAAAAATATATTACATTTAAACATTTTTATTTTAAACTTAACCTTCCTCTGATTATAATCCCAAGACAGAAATGTCAACACAACCATGAAAACTCAAATAATTAAAATGTAAACATAAGTCTAAATTCACAATCAGACCTGCAAACTCCTCAGAGTAAAAAAGGTGACAGTGGCGCGGTGCGGCGGGACGGGGGTGGTGGGGGGTTGTGGTCGTACGTGCCCCCTGCTCGATTTTTTGTGATTTTAATATGCAAATGACACATTTCTGAGCGTGACTTAACAAAAATCAGCATACTTATCAAAAATCTTTGTGTTGCAACCCGGAAGTTTGTATCTTAGACATGCACTGTATCATAAGAAGTCAGGGCAGAGCACCCGGGTAACGACAAGCCAAGCTAACGTTACAGGGATATTGCACCATTTGGGAAATTAAGCTCCTTTTCCACCTCCCCTCGAGTAAAACAATTGTTTTTTTTTACCGTTTATAGGATTCAGCCGATCTCCAGGTCTGGCGGTACCACTTTTACCATAGCTTAACATAATTCATAGTATGAAGACAATACTAGGGGTGGAACGGTACACAGAAGTCACGGTTCGGTTCAGACACCACGGTTCGGTACGATTTCAGTACAATGGAGTGAAAAGCAAAACAGAAATATAGAAGGCATTTTTATAAATGTCTTAAGCCTTGTATTTTTTAAATAAGTTTTTAATTAATAAAGGCATAGAACCAGTTTATTTATAGTGCACTGATAATAGTTTTATATAATTAGTTTATTAAATTAATAAAAAGATAAAAAGACCTTGAGATATGTTTGGTAATTGTACCTGAATGAATTTAAAATTTGCAATATTTCAGATCAATATATTTGTTTTCCTTCATTTTAATTAACCGTAACTTTATTCTCATCAGAATTATAAATAATGGATTTTTTCTTTTTTAATTAATGTGTAACTTAAAAATAAACAGATTAGTGCTCTGTTTTGAGGACAAGAAATGAAAACCAATGCGATATGATGAATGTCCAAAAGATGGAACACTAAGACTGTTTTAAAAAGGGGTTGGATAAATATGTTTTGCTTTTAAAACGGTGTGTATGTGTGTGTGACAGTTATAGGTTACAGTTTGACAAGAAATACAGAGTGAAAAAAAGCACGATGTTGTGTTTTATTGCGAGTATAGGCCTACACAAATATAAGTAAACACTTTGCAGACTGAATGATGTCCTGTATTAACAAAATGACGGAGTATGTTTTTATGTCTCCACTGTTCGATCGCGCCCGCGTGTCTCACTCTCTCGCGTGCGCACACACACTCCAGCATTGGAATCATCTCATTCTCTACTCTTTACTTCTATTTAAGATTTTATTTAACTCATTTAAGACTGTTCTTGTGAGGATACTCGACAAAACTGACATTTTGGCATAAATGTGTGGGTTATTGTTCGTTCAGGCGCGAAAGAGAACTCGATACTGGCGCGCGTCTTTCTGTGCGTCATGCGTGCGTGCGTATGTGTGCGTGTGTCAGGACAGGAGGACATTCACTGACAGCGCGTTCTCTTTTGTCTTGTCGCGAATGAATGGTTTAAAAGCATTTGCGTGAATAAGAGCGTGATCATATACAAAAACTTATCGCATGCGTTGCCGGGATACTTTTTAAGCCCTGCGACATTAATAGAGCTGCATACAGAGTTATTTTTTCTTCGCGTGTCGCGCCTCCCCTGTGGCTCTTTGGCGCCCCCCAGGGGAGGCGCGCCTCACCTATTGAAAACCGCTGCATTAGATAAAATCAGTTCAGCGTTAATTCAGTTCAATAACACTGTAAAGCTCATCAATTATGACGTGAAGGCCAAGTATGGTAACCCATATTCAGAATTTGTCCTCGGCATTTAACCCATCCAAGTTAGTGCACACATACACATTAGGAGCAGTGAGTAGTGAACATACACACACACACGCACACACCCGGAGCAGTGGGTAGCCATTCACTGCGGTGCCCAGGGAGCGATTGGGGGTTATGTGCCTTGCTCAAGGGCACCTCAGTAGTTTCCTGCCAGTATTGAGAATCAGACCCGCAATCTTGGATTATAAGTTCGATTCTCTAACCATTAGGACATGACTGCCCCTAAACAAGTTCAATTCAGCTATAAGCAGCCCTACAGAAGACAATATTGTAATTATTCAGCTTAGTTCACTTCAATGTTGATTCAATTCAGTTCAATTACAGTGTCAATGTTACGATATTCTTTAATTATGAAAAGGTTGATTCAGCGATAAAGCAGCTCAACAGAAGACAGTAGTGTCATCAATCCAGCTTAATTCATTTTCTTTTCATATGTCTTCCCCTCATTCATTAAATGGCTGTTGCGCTACAGCAGCTGACGTCGAATTCATGGATAAAGTGGAGAGGGGAGCAAAAGCAGGATGTGTTCGCAGTTGTTCAGGGCATGTTCTTTTCGGTGAACACGGCGTTATAAAACCCTTATGTGCCTAAATCTCATATCCTGTTAAAACTCTTTTCAGGCCTCTCCACCTTATTCAACAATGATGCTTTGATAACAGCATGGGCCTTATGTTACACCTCTCATTTCAGGGAAGACAAAACATGTAAAAAGGTACCAAAGAGGCCAGTTCGACATTTTATAAGGCCTACAGGAACAGATGTGCCAGTGGGATATGAAAACAAGAAAGCCTATTCAGATCTAGGAAAGAAAATAACGTCACTACTACTAGGCAAGACGACACTTGATGCACGTCATTTTTGCACCACTAGTTGTGCACTAGTAGTTGCTAGGATGTTGCTATGTGGTTGCTAAGGTGTTATGAATGGTTGCCAGGCAATTTTAGGGTGGTTACTTGGGCTTGTCCATGCAAGTTTATGGGATGATTTCACCCGGGGTCTCGTACTTAAACTCATACAGGTTTGGAACAACTTGAGGGTCAGAGTTTAAAGTTTTGGGTGAACCATCCATTTAAACAAAAAATATATATAATTTAGTTTGAACATTTCTTTTAGATTTCATTTTAATTCTCTTACATTTAAATGTTACATTCAAATTGAAATATTAAATGTATTTTAATTGTATATTTACATTAATGATTTACCAATTCTCATTTGAAACCATTTAAATAAATATACATGATAAAGGTGTGGAAAGAGTCAACAAGTAGATTTTTTTTATATGATTTTATATAATTTACGAAACTTTACATATTTATTAACTTGCATAAACAATAATTTAATCTTTTACATAAGTTTTACATGTAATTACACATTCAAATTAGAAATTTAATATAATACATGTAAATAACACTTTTTTTTACATTCTGGCCCAAGACAAAAGAGCATCCCTAAATCTTCGATGTTAGTGGTCCAGATTTAAAAAAAGAAAAGAAAATAAATTATTTTAAATTAATAATTTTTATATTTACATTCATAATTTCCAATTTCTTATTTTAATGTATAATTTAAATAGACATGATATACGAATGTGTGAAAAAAATTTTTTTTTTAATAAAAATAATGTATATATATATATATATATATATATATATATATATATATATATATATATATATATATATATATATATATACACTCACCGGCCACTTTATTAGGTACCCCATGCTAGTAACGGGTTGGACCCCCTTTTGCCTTCAGAACTGCCTCAATTCTTCGTGGCATAGATTCAACAAGGTGCTGGAAGCATTCCTCAGGGAGTTTGGTCCATATTGACATGATGGCATCACACAGTTGCCGCAGATTTGTCGGCTGCATATCCATGATGCGAATCTCCCGTTCCACCACATCCCAAAGATGCTCTATTGGGTTGAGATCTGGTGACTGTGGAGGCCATTTTAGTACAGTGAACTCATTGTCATGTTCAAGAAACCAATTTGAAATGATTAGAGCTTTGTGACATGGTGGAAGTAGCCATCAGAGGATGGGTACATGGTGGCCATAAAGGGATGGACATGGTCAGAAACAATGCTCAGGTAGGCCGTGGCATTTAAACGATGCCCAATTGGCACTAAGGGGCCTAAAGTGTGCCAGGAAAACATCCCCCACACCATTACACCACCACCACCAGCCTGCACAGTGGTAACAAGGCATGATGGTTCCATGTTCTCATTCTGTTTACGCCAAATTCTGACTCTAACATCTGAATGTCTCAACAGAAATCGAGACTCATCAGACCAGGCAACATTTTTCCAGTCTTCAACTGTTCAATTTTGGTGAGCTCTTGCAAATTGTAGCCTCTTTTTCCTATTTGTAGTGGAGATGAGTGGTACCCGGTGGAGTCTTCTGCTGTTGTAGCCCATCCGCCTCAAGGTTGTGCGTGTTGTGGCTTCACAAATGCTTTGCTGCATACCTCGGTTGTAACGAGTGGTTATTTCAGTCACTGTTGCCCTTCTATCAGCTCGAACCAGTCTGGCCATTCTCCTCTGACCTCTGGCATCAACAAGGCATTTCCGCCCACAGAACTGCCGCTCACTGGATGTTTTTTCTTTTTCGGACCATTCTCTGTAAACCCTAGAGATGGTTGTGCGTGAAAATCCCAGTAGATTAGCAGTTTCTGAAATACTCAGACCAGCCCTTCTGGCACCAACAATCATGCCACGTTCAAAGTCACTCAAATCACCTTTCTTCCCCATACTGATGCTCGGTTTGAACTGCAGGAGATTGTCTTGACCATGTCTACATGCCTAAATGCACTGAGTTGCCGCCATGTGATTGGCTGCTTAGAAATTAAGTGTTAACGAGCAGTTGGACAGGTGTACCTAATAAAGTGGCCGGTGAGTGTATATATATATATCACTTTTTATTTTACATATATTTTAATTATAAATTTAAAATGATACATTTTATGTAAACATAACACTTTTGACAAAATTTGATTTAAAAAAATAATCAAATGTTACGTTGTCTTTAAGAATATTTGCAATACTAGAACTACAGCATAATTAAACAGAAACTCTAAGAAATTCACGTTTTATAGAGAAATTATGGCACACGTGGCAAGACATTACTGCTTATTTGCCATTTTCAACCCATTGTTAGTACCATCATCAAGAAAGCTCAAATGAACCTCATGATCCCCGGACCAGCGGACCATCCTTATTCAATTTTGCAAGTCCAATACTTAAGAACAGAGTTTACAAAAATGTCGTCGTTACTTTTAGTTGTGTTTGAGCCTGCTCGAGGTGTTATGAGGGTTTCGCTGTGTGCACAGAGCATACTCACAAATTCACACACATGGGAGCTTTCATGCAGCAGTATAAATATTTTAGCTGCTAATTATGGTGAGGGGGCACAGACATCGGGCAACATAGAGCTTGTGCGTGTGTGTGTGTGTGTGTGTGTGTTGATGGCGAAGCAAGGCTACCGAGAAGACCGGCGGAACAGGACCAACACAAAAAGCTTTTTCAAAAGGCCGGAAAACGAGTCGAGTTCCAGGGTCTTTGTGGGAACTCCATGCTGGAGCTGCACAGGTCGGCCTGTGTGCTGAGAAACTAGGCCACAGTGTTTGTCACTGCAGAAAGGTGAGGGGCTTATGGGTAGAGGAATGGAAGGGAGACAGCAAAGCACCCAAATAACCTCTTCTCTCCACCCACTATCTGGCAAAGCCATGGCTACACACTCCTAGCAAATTCCACAGGCCGACTACAAACAGTTCATACCTGTATGAGGCCACTGAGTGAATGCAGACACCCAGTTAAAGAAAAGCCTTAGGAGCATCCAACGAACGGAGAGGGAGAGGACGGTCGTAAGGCGTTAGGAATGTGATTTTGCGATCTTTATAAGGACAAAAAGGCCATGCCAAGACACGTCATCATCTGACTGTCTGTCCTTTTTTAACTATAAAATAAAGAAATTGGTGAGGGTCAGACATTCTCTGACATTGCAATTTAAACCATGTATTACGTTGCAAGAAAGTTTATTTTATTTACTCGCCAATGGCAATTATTTACACTCATTTGGAGATAAAGAGGGATCATTTTGGAAGCTACTTGTACATTCTGCTTTAGTGGTTGCATCAACCTTTACAGCAACAAACCCATTGCAATAGAATCAATCTGATAAGCTGGTATTATTTTGTATTTTCTTTGTCTTGAAGGAGTTACACCGCACTCACGATCATCAAGGTGCCAGACAAACAAGACTAAAGATCTAAAAAAAATAAACAAACTGTCCTGCACACTTAAATCCTTTAAACATATTTAATCACCAAGCTTTCGGTCAAAAGACCATCCTCAGGGCATACAGACAATAAATGTAACAATCAATTTAACTGTGTTCAAACACATCAGGACATTATTTTCTTTGTCTAAAAGCTGATAAATGACTGATTTTATAAAGCTATACTATAAAAATTATTAACACAAAAACTAAAATTTAATAGAAAGCAAATGATCACAAGCATCACACAATATGGACAAATATCCATGAATTTGAATTGAATTAGAAAGTGCTTATATTAAAAGAAATTCTGAAATGCTGAATACTGACAATATTTTCCAATAAAAAAAATATTTATTTTATTTTAAAAGTAAAAATTAAGGATGTCCCAATCAGGTATCCAATATACAGGATGTGCAGAGAGTTTCTCAGGGGCTCAAATGTACTCTCTACTACTCTTCTACTACTAGGCCTACAGTAATTATATTTATAGGCCCACACACACACATATTCTAATAATAAGACTCTCTCTCTCTCTGACATATGTGAATATCGGAGTATATAAACTACAATAAGCAGGATAATTGCAATATAAAGGGGGAAAGAAGTGGATTTAAGGTTAGAAAGCTTGAAGCTTGCAGTGTCAAAATGGCAGTCTGTCAAGTCCGAAGACGCAACATGTTTATAAAAAAAAAAAAAAAAAAGCCTTTATTAAATTCAAACAATTTTATGTTTTATTACATATCAATACATTTCATATATAAGGGCCTCGGCTTTCTAGATATCAGCATTGGCCATTGAAAAACCTATTTTAGTCAAGCACAAATAAAAACTTAAATAAAACCCAATGCACCTTGAGGTGTTGGTATCAAAGCCTGAGGACTCACAGTACGAACCCAGATGTTAGCAATAAGTCACAGGTGTAAGTAGGAAGCAGAAAATAAGCCCAGTTCTCCTGAAGTACTTCAAAGGGATCTTCACTTAAACCTAAGTGTTTCCCTGAGGCTTCCCGAGCCTGAGACAGGGGTTTTAATAAAGAGTATGAGAGCTTCATGATGGTAATTACAGAATGGGCACGAGCTATAAATCCCACTTAAAGGGCTGCGCAAGGTATTATCCAGGAGGAGAACAGGAAGAAACCATCAGTGCAGGATATGAGGCAAGCAGGGTTCATCTTAACAACCTTCAAAATGAGAGGAAGGCACAATATTGGAACAAACATACATCGTTGGATCCAAGAGTAGATGCTCTTCAGTTTTGAGTAGCACAACAAAAGTGGTCAAAATGTGCAAGATGGCTGGACAGGAAAGAAATACGAGGCTCTTAAAAAAAGCTGAGAGAACATGCCGCTTTTTTATGGGCATTATTCTAACGGGAAAGCAGCCCAGAGCAGGGTACAGTGGTCGGGTACTTCCTGTGGGAGTTACATATAGCATCCACTGAGGGGAAAACATGAGCCACGGTATGAGTTTCTGGGATTATAGTGCAAGTCTAAAAGGCTCATATAGCCATAAAAAATAAAATAAAAATAAAAGTAACCAACAGGGCTGCCCCCCCTTTTTTTTCTAGTCGACTAGTAGTCGTTCATTTAAGTCATTAAACGACTAATCGCACATTTATATTAATTCAATTACTTAAATATACTGAGGAGAATACTAGACAATGCGTTTAATAGACATAATATATAGCCTATTCCGGATAAAGCTTGCCTAAAGTAATGATTATGAATGTGTCAGGAAAAAATAGCAAGGTGACATTAATTATTTATTAATAAACTAGTGTTTTCTGTCAGTGCCGGCTGAAGAGATGGAAGTTGATGCTGACTCACCATCTCCGCAGGAAAGTGAACGCGCCCATAGAGAGAAATACACCTTTCATACGGATTACATAAGCAGAGTATTTTAATTGGTTCGTTTAAACATTTCAAGCTTTCTACTGTGTATATATACACTCACCGGCCACTTTATTAGGTACACCTGTCCAACTGCTCGTTAACACTTAATTTCTAAGCAGCCAATCACATGGTGGCAACTCAGTGCATTTAGGCATGTAGACATGGTCAAGACAATCTCCTGCAGTTCAAACCGAGCATCAGTATGGGGAAGAAAGGTGATTTGAGTGACTTTGAACGTGGCATGATTGTTGGTGCCAGAAGGGCTGGTCTGAGTATTTCAGAAACTGCTAATCTACTGGGATTTTCACGCACAACCATCTCTAGGGTTTACAGAGAATGGTCCGAAAAAGAAAAAACATCCAGTGAGCGGCAGTTCTGTGGGCGGAAATGCCTTGTTGATGCCAGAGGTCAGAGGAGAATGGCCAGACTGGTTCGAGCTGATAGAAGGGCAACAGTGACTGAAATAACCACTCGTTACAACCGAGGTATGCAGCAAAGCATTTGTGAAGCCACAACACGCACAACCTTGAGGCGGATGGGCTACAACAGCAGAAGACTCCACCGGGTACCACTCATCTCCACTACAAATAGGAAAAAGAGGCTACAATTTGCAAGAGCTCACCAAAATTGAACAGCTGAAGACTGGAAAAATGTTGCCTGGTCTGATGAGTCTCGATTTCTGTTGAGACATTCAGATGTTAGAGTCAGAATTTGGCGTAAACAGAATGAGAACATGGAACCATCATGCCTTGTTACCACTGTGCAGGCTGGTGGTGGTGGTGTAATGGTGTGGGGGATGTTTTCCTGGCACACTTTAGGCCCCTTAGTGCCAATTGGGCATCGTTTAAATGCCACGGCCTACCTGAGCATTGTTTCTGACCATGTCCATCCCTTTATGGCCACCATGTACCCATCCTCTGATGGCTACTTCCACCATGTCAAAAAGCTCTAATCATTTCAAATTGGTTTCTTGAACATGACAATGAGTTCACTGTACTAAAATGGCCTCCACAGTCACCAGATCTCAACCCAATAGAGCATCTTTGGGATGTGGTGGAACGGGAGATTCGCATCATGGATGTGCAGCCGACAAATCTGCGGCAACTGTGTGATGCCATCATGTCAATATGGACCAAACTCCCTGAGGAATGCTTCCAGCACCTTGTTGAATCTATGCCACGAAGAATTGAGGCAGTTCTGAAGGCAAAAGGGGGTCCAACCCGTTACTAGCATGGGGTACCTAATAAAGTGTCCGGTGAGTGTATATATATATTTCTCTTAGCTTGAGAAACGTCTACGGCCTCACGAATCACATAAATTACATATTTTGATTCAAAATGGTGAATTTTGTCGAAAAGTGACTAGTTTGTAGGCATGTTGCAAGGACATCAAGTGCAAACTCTTGCCAGTTAAAACTGCAGCCACAATATATATTACTATAAAAAAAATATATTAAAAAAAAAAATCACAAACTTACTAATTTTTTACGTTTTAAGGACATAAAACATGGGTTCACTGAATAAACAACATTATCTGTTGTTCACTTGATGGATCCGGTTACTCAAACACAAGCAAATTCTATAAATTCCTCAACCGAGGTCCCAGTGGAGGGAACACTGCGTTCAGAACGCACACAAAACAAAGACATTTGTACTGTCATAAAACAAACTAAATACACCACAAATGTAGTTTACACAGAATTTTGGCTGTGGCTCAATAATCTGTCTTGAGATATGACTTACGGGAATATTATTCATAAAAAACTTGATCCAAAACCTCTAAGATTGAAGTCATGGCTGTTCCTAAGTGTAATTTTTTTTTCATGAGTCATGTTCTCCATCTGTAACTACCTATATAGTGACTAATATCAATATATTAATTTAAAAAGTGTATAAATACACAAACGTTAAAGTTTGTGTAAATAAATACAATATTAAAATAAATTGTAAAGTAAAAGAATATATGAAAAACTTATTTTATTTATATGCTTATTTGAGCCATGCCACCCTCGCTTAGCAACATGTTAACGTCAAACTCTGTCACATTGTTCTCGTAAAAACAAGTTAGTACGATATATTATTTATCATACTGCCATTTTATTTTTTTGATTTAAGATGCAATGATGCACGTCATCTCAAAAGGGAGGATATGGGAAAACAAAAAAGACGAACTATACATGCTGCATTCCTGAAGTCCTGAGACCACTCTGACCTCTTACATTCACTGTAAATGATAGATGTGAGGGCATCAGCACTCCCTAAACCATTTCACTCAAACACGTGAGAGCAAAGAGGACAGATATGAAAGCAGGAATAAGTGGATATAGGTAACCAAGGAGTATTCCTCTGTTAATGCCCAATCAGCAAATTCAATATGGCGAAAGCTTTGAGAATCCACAGCAATTTTCACAAGAAACTAAACAGATTGACCTTTAGATGAAGTCTGACAGTGTAATGTGAAGAGCCAAAGAGAATTCTTCATTTTCACTAAAAAATCAATTTGATCAAAGGCCTACGTCTGTCGCATATTACATAAATAGTGGATCATTTTGAATGTGCTAGGTGTGATAAAAGCAGTAGAGAACTGGAAATTACTGTAATTGCTTTGATTAAAGGGAAATTAAAAGCAAAGAGCCCATTATACTGTAACTACAAATCAGACGGTCGCATAGAAAAAGCACTAAAGCGGCGTTGACAATCTAAATGGCAATTAAATAGCTAGAAGTCACCAATGTACGTGCTTTTGGTTGCTAGTAAGAATTCCCACTCGATTCCCATTGGTAGTCACTGTATCCATCCATCCATCTGTTCGTTCATCCACCTAGCCAACATTCAGTCTCTGCGTCTCGTATATATAATTAATTGTCCATAAATTGCCTATAAAACCTTCAAACTTCAAGGCAAGTTAAATTGAGTTTCTAGTTAAAATTTAATTAGCAATTTGCAATTCTGCATCCTGTTTGCCACCTCAATTCAAATAAAAATTCAGATTCAAGAAATTAATGTCTACGACACGCATTCCAGGTGTGAACGCTGCTTAACGTATTCAGCTGCTTATAAAACAAGCAATCTTTAAACAGAGACAAAGTCAGGGGTCTGATGTGTAATAAAGTTTCAGACATTCTGTTGTGAAATGACTTGGATGTACTTAAAACCCACTGATACCACACCAGAATCTCTGGCGATTCCCAGGAATGTGCTCACAAAACAGCAGAATCAGTTCCTGAGTAGCACAGTTTCTCCTCTTTCCCCAGTGCTTCAGCTATTGGAAAGAATTTTACCATATTTAATAGCTCGAGTTTTATTTTCATGCAAATTCATGACAACGAAAGGAACAAGGTGAACCTTCCTCTGATCCTCCATCTCTCTGCTCAGTGATGCTTGCATTACTCACAGCAATACTTTTTGCCCTCCCCAGACACAGCTGTAAACTCAAATGTGTTTACTGGAAGAGGACATCTACATGCGAATTTCACCGGTCATCTGTCTGGTGTGGGCACAGCGTTACAACACACCCCTAAAGTTCCCCAGTTTGTTTACTTTTGCGGCGAGCAGTCCAGTAAAACATTGTGTTCGGTTTCGTCACTCAACGGCCAAGTGCTAATCATGCCGTCCTGGCTGTTTCGCATACCACCTCTTCACCATCTGAAAGAGGAGACTTCCAGCTCCCCCAACAGATTTAACCCTCACACTTACAATCTACCACTTGAGACACTTTAAAGTCAACATGAAATGCGTTCGCAAACATTTGACCTACATATGATGTTTTTCCCAAGCGATATTTAACAGGATATTAACCAAGGAAAAAAGGTAATGGGCTGGAAAATAAGAGGTTTGGTGATGTCTACTGAAATGAAAGTCAGTTTAGAGGCAGAATAAGTTGATTAAATCAATGCAACAAGAAAAGGAAGATGTAATAAGAAAGCAAAATATAGTCCATTTTAATTTCATGCTGACTTTAAGTGTAAAAAAAAAGGCCACAATGTCCCCATTTTCACCATTTCTCTTTATATATTCACTAACGTACCAATCCAAGCACTAGTGGCCATCTCAAATGTCTATAAAAGAACACCAGGTGCCAAGCAATAAACAGCAGACATTAGATTGTTTGGCCAGACATGAATAATCAGACGTTGGTTGCGGTGTTCAATAAGCAAATATAAATGCAAAACGCCTTACGCAAACAAATCTGGTCTCTCGCAAGGTCAAGACAATGGACAGCAGGAACAATGGCAAGTCCTGATTTATTGCTGCATGCGGTGCTATGCCGAGCCTCCGTGATATCTTCCCATGTCAGGGCGAACAGCAATTCTCCATTCCAGAGAGCGGTCTGGGAACTTTAGCACCTGCATCACCTGCTCAGAAACAGCTGTGAGAGCTGGAGAGGAAGAAGGTAGAGGAAGAGAGAGCACAGTGGGTCATATGGGCCGTATATACTCAGCTACAGCTGCACGTGCGGCCCGTGTTTGTTCCATACGACACTGAACAACAATGTACAGTGCAGACCGTGGCCTATATGGATTAATATACTGTTCTAATACCACAACAAAAGGCAAAAGCAAAGCACTGAGTTTATCGTGAGCTAGTAAATGCTAAAGATAACAGTCTGAACGCAACGTCGCAGGTTCGATCCCTAGCAAGAAGCGAGACTTGATTGTGCTCTTGAGGGAAGCTAATTTGTCCCTGTAGAATGACCATAGTGCCATGATGACGTCTCGTATAGAGATGAAAATAAATTCAAACACTCTATTCTATTCGTCTAGTCCGAAATGTACACGACTGTTTAAAAGTTTGAGGTCTGTACAATATTTTTTGATGTTTTTGAAAAGTATTTTATCCTCACCAAGGCTGCTAGTGATGCGCGGGCCGACTCGTAACCCGCGGGTCGGGGCGGGTAAAGAAATTGTCACTTTATTTGCGGGGCGGGTTGGGGCGGGTCATTATTATTATTATTTTTTTAATCCATGTATGTTGCTTGAAATTTCCAGCCTATATTAAATATTTGGGAATATCTATTTTCGTATTTTATTAGGTTATTTGATAAGGTTACAATACGAATGCCGTAGCAACTTAACTTGCGTGAGGTCCATAAACCTTTGGCGTCACGTGACACGTCGCGAAAGCGGCGCGCCAAGCAGCTCCGCAGCTCCCGCTGCCAGCCACGACAACAACAACGGAGAAACAAAAGTGAAGATGGAAGACGAGGTGCGGGAGAAATTGAGGTCGGGAATTTACCTGATTAAATTGAAAAGAAAAATAAGGTTAGGCTGCTAAATCTAATGTTTGGGAGCTGTTCTCAGAAATAGTTGCAGCAGGAGACAACAGTAGCTAGATCGGCTACCTGAAGTGCAACTCGTGTGAAAAATATACAAACAGTAGCGCCACAAAACGGGCACTTCCCGCATGTCAAGACATCTTAGTGGGGGGTCTAAGAAATAAAAAATGGTTTAGCCTATTAGATGAATTCAAACGCTGCTTTGTAAATGTTGAACATGTTTATTAGTATCTTATTAATATGACCTGATTTATGATTCATATTCATAATCGTCTCTTGTTGCCAGTTTACAGGGCGATGTTTCCAAGCACTTTCAGGCTGAAATAAAGGCTGTTTTCATTTACATTACAATCTAGTAGTATGTCTATTTAACGGTCGCGGGGGCGGGGCGGGTTCTAAAAATAGATACAGTGGTGCGGTGCGGGCTGGGGAGGGCCAAATAATTTCATAAAAGCGGGACCCGCGGGTTGGAAAAAAAGCCGACCCGCGCATCACTAAAGGCTGCAATTATTTAATGAAAATTCAGTAAAAAAATAAATAAATAAAAAATATTGTGAAATATTAAAATTTAAAATGTAATTTATTCCTTTGATGGCAAAGCTGAATTCTCAGCATCATTACTCCAGTCTTCAGTGTCACATGATCCTTCAGAAATCAGTCTAATGTGCTGATTTGTTGCTCAAAAACTATTATTATCCTATTATTATCCATATTGTAAACAGTTGTGCTGCTTCATATTTTTGTGGAAACCATGATACATATTTTTTTTCAGGATACTTTGACGGATAGAAAGTTCAAAAGAACAACATTCATTTGAAATGGAAATCTTTTGTAACATTATAAAAGTCATTTCAGATACAGGACATGTACTGATGAATCGACTGCAGTAACAGCAGGAATAGCATTCAATGTTGATTTCATGTTGACTTCAAGAAGGGCATAAAACATTACCTTCTTGTCTTCATTGGTTTAACTGATGCCCTGAGGGCAAGAGGTTAAAAGACCAGAATTTCAAACGGGTTGAAGAGATGAAAGGGCAACTATAACGCACAACTCGGTAACTTTCCATCAACTGTGTCCACAGCTCAGTCGAGTGAGCACATTAGCAGGGGTGAGCGGAGAGGTGGTGAGCTATTAAACAGACACGTGTAAACACACTCTAAGCTGGATATACACCAACACTGAGCGGGGGGTCAGTGAAGGTGCTGCTCATCTCCACGGGCACAAAAGATACGTTCTTAGTACATCTCCACTTACTTTTGAGTGTAGTAGGATTAGGGATGGGCGATGCGGTCAACACGATATTGTTTTCCATATCATACAATATTAATATTTACCCCAATATCAATGGGTAAGGAAATATTTGTTAGACCTTTAGAACGAATGTAAACGTGGAAACTTGTTTGTTCAAACTCCACAGAGTAGCTTACCTTTTAATTCAGGACCCCACAAAATCCATTTAAATTTTCCCTAAATTGTGTGTTTTCAATTATATTTTTTCGTGATTCTTTGTTTTGTGATTTAAAGGCATAGTTCAGCCAAAAATGAAAATTCTGTCATCATCTACTCACCCTCATGTCCGTTCCAAACCCCTAAGACGTTCGTTCATCTTCAGAACAAAATTAACATCTTTTTGATGAAATCTGAGAGCTTTCTGTCCCTCTATTGATGGGTACCAATTTGACGCTTCAAAAAATTCATAAGGAGATGTTAAAACTAATCCATATGAATTGAGCGGTTTAGTCAATTTTCTGAAGAGACACGATCGCTTTATATGATGAACAGATTGAATTTAGGTATTTATTTACATATAAACATTGATCAGCGAACATAAACAGAAGCTCAACCTAACATGCATATCACATCTCGATATGACCCAGCCCTAAGTGGCCTCCAAACGAACCCGTGTTTTAGGTATCTTTAGGCCTCTGCAAAAAATCCAAGTGTCAAATGAACCAAATTTCAGAAACTTCCCCGAAACAATTTTTTCTGTCCGAAGACAAACATAAATGGCGATGAAAACCAAATTATTAAATGTCACAGACGCCTATAAATGAAACAAAGATTACTCAAGTCAAAAGATTTTACTAATAAACCTACCAATCTCTGAGTAAAAACTAAATAATGATGCTGCCATCTTTCTAAAGTCATTTTTACACCCCTCTAATTTGGCTCCAAATCTCAAGTGAAAAATGTCATTTTGACCCCCGTCTACAAATTAGTGGATTGCTCAGTAAATATACGTCTGTGACATTTAATATTTTGGCTTTCATCACTTTTTATGTTTGTCTTTCTCATGAAAAAATATGAACAAAATCACAAATTTGAGCCGGGGACCTCGTGTTGAGTTGACAGGGAATGACCCCATTTGGGCTCCAAACTGGCACCGTATATCCACACGCATGCAGCCCATGATACAGTGGTTCACCGGACCACAAGCTGCTCCCATGCAAAGTGCAGAGCTTCACAAGTAATCTGTGCTTTTTGCCCTTGCCAGTTCATTTCGTAAGGAACAGTTTTTAAGGTACACCGTGTGTTCCACTAGGCTATATATATATATAACTCGTACTAAGCCCATATTATCTGATGATGAAACTGTAAAACACTTCATACTTATCCTCTTTTAATCTCTGACATTACTGGAGCAAGACAGCAGCCATATCTGCTCACACATCCGTCTTAGTGTCACGAGTGTTCACTTTCACCTGTGGACTATCTCGGCTCAGACACTAGGCCACTTACCTGGCTGAGAACAGCTCCTACACCCTCTCACCTACTTCCAGAGTAGGTTTCCAAATAACATAATGCCTTAATTGCCAGGTTGCGCTTCTGTATGCATAACAGAGATTCTCAGTAAGGAAACAACGATGGAATAGCAATGATATTTGTCACTTAAAATGCATAAATGATAAAGTCTGGATGAGCCACCTTTGAGACATCATAATATATGAAAATGTTGAAAAACGTGAATGCTACAATATCACCTATGATTAATTTGGTGGAAGAATAGTTTGTTAGTGGTTTATCATTATTAGTATTGCTCATACTTGGGGTAAGTGTTTCAAATCCCAAAACGATTTAGTACGGAACAACTTTCTAATTGACTTTCTATGAGACGCTTCTTTTTTAGTGAGTCAAAAACAGACCAGTGTAATCCAATTCCCAATCAAACAACTCCTTATAAGAAGCTTAATAAATAAAATAAATGAAAACAGCTCAGTAGGCATTGTACAAATTCATATCAAATGATTAATGGGCTGGTTCTTTAGTGAATCAAAAACAATGCCTACAGCACGACCAAAGTAGTCAATTGCCAAACAAATGATTCCTTATGAGGAGGTTTGTTAGGGCATAAAGACAGAAAAATAACTAAATAAAAAGTGCATGACTGCCATAGTGAAAATTATGAGCTGGATCCTTATGAATCAATACACGACCAGTGTAGCTTGACTCCTTATGAGAAGCTTTGATAGAAAATAACAAATAATAAAAAAATAAAACCAGTATTGCACTGTCCAAATCCCAAATAATTGACACTTATGAGCCAGTACTTTTTAGTGAATTAAATACATGCAGCGGTCGATTCCCGACAAATGACTCCTTATGAGAATCTATGTTAGTGAATAATTAATAAATATATTGAAAAACTAAACAAGCATGAGCCTTATGAGCTGATTCTTAAGGCGTATATATACGTACTATATATATACTATACGAAGAACGAACTAAAATCAGGCAAAAACCAAATTCAATTTGTGTTCGTTTCATGAGTTAAAAACAGCTTGCCAAAGCAAAGTTTCCAGAAAAGTTCGTTTCCGGCTGGTAAACACCTTCAAACTACCATTGGTCCAAGGCGATTACGTAATAGGTAGGTGTGGCTCTGAGGATCCGCCTTCTTTCTCGTGGATATCTTTTTCAGTTCATTTCATTTCTTCTGTTCAGTCCATCAAGGTCAGACATCCATGTGTAAAAACATACACTTGATTAATTATGAATAAAGCTGCCAGCTTTAAACAATCTATTGTATAAAGTGTTATATAAATAAATGTAACGTGACTTTACTGAAGTGCCGAATAGTAGAGCTTGTGCAAACATACAGACATCGCTATAATCAGATTCAGTTTTTCTCCACTGTAATTTTTGTTGTTGAAAGGAAAGCCCACATTATATATTTATTTACATATTCATATAAATGCTGCTTATAGTATATCGCTGATCACATATTTCAAACTTCTTTTGACCCCTAAGCGAAGTACGAAAAATAACTTTGCTGAGGCCTTTAGTGAATTAAAAACACTTATGAATAAATCAGATTCACTTACTGAAAAGCAAGTCATTAATTTAGGAACCCAAATCCTTATGATTCCCATCCCTACTGATGTCTTTTAAAAACACTCCAACTTGTAATTCTTAAGAAAAGCCCAAAGCTGTGGAAAAATTACTGTTTGTCAAATCATTATTGCTTTATTTTACGATGGTCTAATGAATCTCCATTAGAGACGGTCAAAAAGAAGTTTTTCAGAATCAGATTTGGTTTCTTTCAGTGGCTTACAAACAATTACGCCACAGAAATATCTGGCGAACTTTAATGAGTGACACGCTGTAAATCATTCGTTATAGCTAACGGACAAGTAATGCCGGGTGTTCAAGAAGAGACAGACAGGAAGACAGCTCGACAGGGCGCTCCCAGCTACCTGTGGCCATTAGGGACAGCGCTGACAACCGTAATGAGGCCCTGGATTAAGTCTAACTGTCTGCTCCAGGACGGGAAGGGAAACACATCAGCGTCACAAGCGAAGATGAAGCCCTTAAAGACAAGAATAAGCCCTACGTTGAACCAAGTTGACAACACAAATATTTTGACATGCGCCAAAATCAGCTGCAACATCATTCCGTCTAAAATCACCCAAGGAAAGGAGGATTCAACTAATGATCCAGTGGCTTTCAAGGTCATTTTTGGGAAAATCGAAAAAACAAATCTTTAGTCTTATTAACCAAGAAGGACAAAATGTGACGGTGACAAAAAAAAATGACATCGTTACTGGCATCACACTCTGACTGCGGGTAATCTACAAACCGAGGCAGCGTATGAAACAGGAAGCGATATCACGCTAGCGTTTCTGTGAATGAGACACTGAGTGTGTGGGATGAATCACAGCTCCCCTGTAAATCTGCAGGAAACTCTCTCCACGCATGGCACGCGAGGCCCAATTTCCCCTTCATATGCTTCAGTCGCACAAGAGGAAGAAACAGACGGATCCAAATGATCTCCGTTTACTCCACTTCCTGCACTTGTTCATGTGGTGGAGGAGTCTCACTGGATTGGTCCTACCATCAAGCCGGGAAAAAAAAGGGTCTGAAAACAAACTGCAGAGATAGCGGGGAGGATGTGCTAATCTAATCCACAGAATTTGCATTAACAAAGAGGGTCATTCAATTCAGACCAATTCAAATGCCACTAGAAATGTCAGAAGGTTTCATCTTTTCATAAGCAATAAGCCTTTTAACACTAAACTTAACCTTAAAGACAACACACAAGGTCTTTTTTTGCAGCCTCTAAGCACAAACTCGACAGGAAAATGAAAATGTTTTTTTCTTAATTTTTTGTTAGGAAATCAAGTTGTGTTTAGAAAAGATATATTAGTGTATATATATATATATATATAAAGTTATTTTAAATTGTAATAATATTTCACAATATTACTGTTTTGATCAAATAAATGCAGCATTAGTGAGAATAACAGACATCTTTCAAAAACATTTTGAAAAAAATTGTACAAATCCCAAACTTTTGAATGGTAGTGACCATTTACATATTTGTTTTATGTAATCACATTTAATTCAGATGCCAAAACTTGCTGTTTGGTTACTTCTTACTGGCAGAAGACATAAAGTCCACATCCAAGTCGATATATTTTGGTCTCTAGACATGGATCTCTTCAATAAGCAGCATGATTCATCATTCATGTCTGTAGCACAAACGGTGTGGGATGAGGTAACACCATTTCGGTAAGTGTGATTCATAAAAGCATTTTTAAAAGAGCAAAAGTTGTCCAATGGGCTTTTATTAAGCATTTCCAGCCGCTTTCCTTAACAAAAGGCTAGCGACAGACAAAAGGAAAAGATAAGCCTTCCTTGAAGCCATCACCTATGCCCAAAGGTTAGATCATTCCTAACGTGTTTGGGCAAAAGCCTGGAATCCTACTGGTTAAACAAGCGGTGCCAAAATCACACAACCCCAGACTGCCCTTGCAAAGCAACCCCTGCTATCACCACAGCAACCCCACCCCCGCCCCCACGATTTTCACACACATTCTTGCAGAATGATAGAGCGAGCCAGTGGTCCCTGCAATGGCTGAGAGCGATGGTTTTCCCCTTTATCCTCCCCATACAGCGGTGACTAAGCCAGCTGGAATTCCTGCCTAATTATATGCCCACTTAAAGGGACAGATTCCTCTCTTCCCGTTTGCTCCACCGACGCCACACACAGACAGTCTGATAACGGATGTTTCGGCATGCCTGAGCAGACGCTGCAAGAATCCGACTGAGAGAGTTGGCCTATACGAACGAAGTGTGCACTTAAATGACAAACGGGACTCAATGTATATTGCTACACTGGTGGGTCTAGGTCATATTTCACCCCAAAATCAAAAGGAAAATAATAATAATAAAAAATAACAATAATAATAATAATAATAATAATATACAATTAATCAAATAAATTTAAAATAACAAAATAAAATAGCATTAAAAAAACAATGGCCAATACAAAAGGCCAAGGCCATTGCAAAGGCCAAAGGCAAGTTATGTTTGCATCTTAAAGGGATAGGCACCCAAAAATGAACATTTTGTCATCATTCACTCACCCTCAAGTTGTTGTGATGACAATTTTCATTTTTGGGTGAACTATCTCTTTAACATCATGTTAGATATGATTCTCCCCAAAATCTCCATGATAAAAAAAAAAAAAAGTTCTTTATATAATAATGAACAATATTGGACAATATTTTTTTTTTTTTAAATCAACTAAATTTAAAGGCATTTACAACAAGTACTATAATGGTGTACGATCGTATTTTATTATTTTTCCTTTTCGCATCATAGTAATGAGAATTTTGGTCATTTGAAATGATAGGCTTGGGAGTATTTCATTGCCATGAAAACATGCTCACAATGTGTGCGATTTGCGCGTAAAGAGACCTTCCCGAAAACTCTTCTCCTGATTCACAAATACTTCGTAAACGTCAGATGTGATAGTGAAATGTGTGTGTGTGTTAATGAATTCCAATCAGTCGTAAATGGGATGCGCGTGCACGTTCATTCTCAATTACCATAAATCCCGCCCATTAAATCCGACTGACAACTATATATGGGCATCATATTATGACATGAATGCGAATGAAAAAAAAAATTCTCAGATGCAGAAATTTAAGTTTTATTATCAGAAGTTCATTAAAAATCCCACATTTTATTTTCAAGCGTACATAGTGGCGTATCAGGTCCTAAAAAAAGGAAGCTTGGCAGCATATTACAGATGCAGTTAATGGAGTTTCATCTGTTAATCGAACATTCCCAGAAGTGAGAAGAAAATGGTTCGACATTAACCTTGAGAGCAAAAAACGAATTAGTTCACTTCGGAAAAATAGTATTCAAACTGGAGAAGGACCACCATCGCAGATGCTATTACTGGCTCTCATAATAAGAAAAACCGTATGTAATTACTATATATATTATTTTTTCAAAATGCTGTGCAAATATGTACCCGATTAAGGTGAATTAAAATGCAGCCTTATTAATGAGCAAAACGTTCGGGTGTTAAGCGCACTATTTACGCGTGGCTGGGAGCAGGTGTAGATTTCTTGTGTACCAACTAACATTTGGAAAATACGAACATTTTAATGAATCCGAAAATTTACGCCAGAACCACTTTACACACGATTTACACAAAAATTCGTTCTGCTCGTGTTTCATGAATGAGACCCAATGTGTATACAGCTGGGCATCGAAACAAATTCACCGATTCGATTCACAAGATTGTGACTTGATTCTGATTAGATTAAATTAGATAGATTAATTAGGGCCTAGTACAGTACAGTACTATCCATGTATAGTACAGTGCTAAACTGTACTATACATGGAACACCAGTAGTTGGTACATCACTATAATATTAAAGGTTAAAATAACTGATTTGTAGGCAACATTTAAATTAAACATGTTTTTATAATAATAATAATAATGCTATAATAAATTTGTAATACATAAGGACAATGTTTCTACTGTTTTTTTTACAAATATAAACATATGGTGGTTATCATAAAAACAAATCAAGAAATCGATATATTCAACCCAGCCTTAATGTTTATACTAATTATATATATATATATATATATATTAGACACACAGTATTTATTTAAAATATTTTATATGTTTTAAATTTTGGGGCAAGAAAAGATTATCCATTCCAGACATCCATAAATTACACTAGCATGCAGCTATTCCACACAACCATCACATGCAGTTCTTATCTAAAACAAACTGTTGTTAATAGTCACACAACAAAGTTTGACAAACATGTAACCTTGATGACAGCCAAGACTATATTCAGCATGATACTATCAAGGGCAGACTGTGTCTTTGACAGTGACTCAGGCATTGAACCGCTCTAGCGAAGACACAATGCTCCGGTGAAAGAGTTGTACTGTCCGCCGAGGTTAATGAAGTATTTGGGAGAGGCAGAACACAAAGAGGAAGTCACACTATTGTGCTGCCCGGCCAGGCAGAAACCCAGCCTTTACATGTGGGCAAGATAAACGGACGGTAATTAAAACAAGGCCCCCATTCTCCGGTCGGCCGTTTTGAGAGAGTCCCCCAAGCGTTTGTCGGGGGCTGAATGTTTCCGGCCGTGGTGCAGAGCGGATGAGATCACTCAGAGGCAGCTCATTAAGTGATGAGTGCTTTCCCTCCCGCGGGGCGCCGCGGCTCGTTCTTCGGCTAGATAGCAGAGACTGTGCTCGTAACTTAGCCAGCCACATTGGTAGTAGTTAAACGTCTACATTTGAAATCAAAACAAACGTTTTCGCCTTCGGTTCTTTACACTGGCCATTTGTCAGAAAGCATTGACAAACATGTACGTTTTTTTAGTGGTGTTTGCCAAGGCAAGCGTCACATTACTGCTGCTGCTGTTAGAGATTACTAAAAAACTACAAAACCCTACTACAAAAGTTACTACAAAACCCTAACAAGTATTAAACTTTGTTGTGTAACAAAATTTCACAATCTCATTTTTTATTTGAACCGAACATCTAATAATTTCTCTGGTTCCACCACAAAAAACAGTTTTTATACATTTTTAATTTTTTTTTACATCATTTATAGTATTAAATATGATGTCTAAATACATATTTTATATTCCACCACAAAACAACTCTACATAAAGTTTTACATCATTTATATTATACACATCAAATTTATGCATCTTAATATGTATTTTTTGTTATATTCTAAATATATATTGTTACATACTCTTCTTAAAGCTGCAGTCCGCAGTTTTTTCTCTTTGTCGCAATCTCTGTTCGAAATCTGCAGTTGCAGTTATTCGTGGAATTATCAACTTTACGTGGGTTGTACTTCGAAAAGGCTATAAATCTCCACCTCCAACATCCTCACACGCAATATAGCCTACTAGCCGAGACTCCTTCTTTATGTGTACAGATGTGACGTAATGACGCAAAGACATGCTCGAATCTCCCGCGGAAATCCACCAGTACCACTGGAATTAAAAACATTATTACAAGCTTACCGCTTTGAATCGAGCTAAGGCAAGCAGAGAGTTTTGAACTCTGGCTGTCTGATTATGTATTTTCTCAAATATGTATTTTGGATAATTTTTAACCGAAAAAAGCTACGGACTGCAGCTTTAAAATAGCTAATTTACTTTTACTGTAAATAATTGCTTAGATTTATATTTGAACAACAACTAAGTTATATACTGCATTGATGAAAACAGCTTTGCTGGAAAATGAACTCCTTCAACTGAACATCCAAGAATACTTTTGCAACTGCATAGCAATGCCCTAGCAACCACCCTAGCTTTGTGGCAGTGAGTACTTAAGAATTTTTTTAAATGTAAGACATGGCTAACAACACAGGCCACATTTAGGGCTGTGCCGGTAAACTTGACAACCGCACCACCGTGGTGGTAAAGCTGAGTAGCACCGGCGGTGATCCGGCAGAACACATTTTTTTGTATGTGAATGCTGTTTTACATGAATATTATGACATGAGTGAAGCACAAAGCTAGGTTTAAAAAATAAATAATAGGTTAGCAATTAGTGCTGCACGATTAATCATATCGCAAACGTAATCGCGCTGTCAAGCCTATGCGATTATATGACGCAAAATACTGCGATTTTATATGAAATAAACAAATTAGGGCTGTTAACGCAGCATCTGTTATTTTTTGTCATCCTTTGGCTAGTGTTTACATGATCCCGCTCTTATTCTTGCGAATGCTTTAAACCATTCAGCGAGACAAGTCAAAAGAGAGTGCGCTGCCTGTGAATGTCCTGACTGAAAGACGCGCGCCAGTATCATGCGCGTGCACAGACCGCGCGCCAAAATACAGTTCTCTTTCCGCTTGAAGTGAACGAACAATAACACACATACAATTATGCCAAAATATCATTTGTCGAGTGTCTTCATAACATAAGAGCAGCCTTATGATGGTCGTAAAGAGTTGTGAGAGAATAAGGCGCGTGTGAGATCCGTCTCTGTCAGCAACTCTTAAAGGGCCAGCATCCAATAATGCTTTCTGTCAGTAAAGTTAATCAAAGAACAAAGGGAACAGAGAAAAACACTCACTGCTCTTGACCAAAGAACTTGTGTAGCTTTAAATAGGATTTTAGTCCATATAATTTATAATTTATGCAGCTGACTGTTTGATAACTTTATTCAATTTCTGTATATGTCCTACCTGTTAGACAGGAAGAGCACAGGTAAATATGACATTTATTATGGGTTTATGGGAGGATTGTTTGAAGTTAACTTAAATTAAAATTAAATTAATTTGTATCCAGACATCAATGGCTTATTGATCATTATAGGTGTTATCAATAATTTAGTTGTTGTTGCTAGTTTGAGTTGAGAAATACACATTTCAGAATGATCACTAATCTGTGTGTGCATTTTGCTTTAGAACCAAGCAAGTTGACTCATGAAACCATTTGTTTATTATATCGCAATCGCATATCGCAATATTGACCCCAATAATCGCAATATGACATTTTCCCCAAATCGTGCAGCCCTATTAGCAATTAAATGTTACATCGCAGCCAAACGTTTGGATTCGTGACGAATGAGAGAGTTGAGTATGTTATATGTCATACTCATAACATGACATATAGCCTATAACACGCTCTCACACGTTTATTTTTTAGCGTTTTTGGGAGGAGTAAAATTTACGTGGTTTCAACAACCAGATGCACTTGCCCAGTTTCGTCTGGAATACCCAGTCAGACCTAACCTGGGAAAACCCAGACAACTCACGGCAAATTTAGATTTGCTCTGAAAGTTAGTCTGGCAAAGATCTCATTCAAGCCCATTTCCAATCCGTCGAAATCGAGGCACCAATCAGAAACGTTGGGGCGGGCTTTACACGATGACGACAGCGCTGGGATTTTGAAGCAGATTTTGTAGCCTACATTACAAAGATGGATGCCGCCGTCGAACATCACTCGTTCGAATCAGCTATCCCGTCTGTTTTAAGCGTTTTGAACGTTTCCTTTTTGTTAAAAACCGAGCAAAGAACAACACTCGGAGATGTTTCTCCGCCGCTCTGCATACGTCATCTCCTTCATCGCTCTGATTGGTTTTAGGTCTACCCGCGACGTCCGTTGGTGACGCCCCTCTGGAAATGATTTGTCTATGACGCTTTGCCAGACCATAACTCAGTTACAACTGAGAATGGTCTGGTTTTAACCAGGCTAGGTCAGACCACCTCCTGAAGTGGTGTGAGCGATCGGATTCAAACCCGTCTCGAATGCATTTCGGAGGGCATTTACACCTGGTCTTTTCACGATTGGATAGCTATCCGATCTGACAAAAACGCATGAAGTGGCCAGGTGTAAACAGCCCATACGGCAAAAACCTCTACCTGTGAGTTGCCGGGGAAAGTGCAAATTGCCTTCTAAAGGTTACACGGTTGTTGATGGGCCCTGTTTCTCACGACGTTTTCTTTTTACTTGTTTTTTTACATTTATTTTTATTGTTTGTGACATGTCCTGTTTTGTAGACTTGCTCTTTATTTATTGTTTTTTATACTGTACAAACAGTAAAACATGTACTGTTCTATAGACATGCTCTTTATTTATTTATTTTATACTGTACTTAAACATGTCCTGGTCTGTAGACATGGTTATTATATATTTATTCATGTTGTACCTGTCCAATATGACTGTCAGTTGAAATAAACTGTGTTGTAAGAAAACTTTTTACGTTTTATTTGTTATGAATCTATTTTTGATGCGTTTTCTCATAAATTTTGTAATTTTACATGTTTAAAAATGTCGAAAATAATATCGACATCCCAATATTCATTATCGATATCGCAATATCAGATTTTTTCAATATCGTGCACCACCTAATATATATATATATATATATAAATAAACATCCCCCAACCACCGCGCCACCGTCGGTGGTTGGTCCATTACAAAAAAAACTGCCACCTTCACAGCCCTAGAAACAATTAAGGACCAATTTAATAAGCAAACTTGTTTTTGCTTATTGGTGCTCTTTCCTCTCAGTGTTTTATGGATCGGAATCTATTAGCGGACACCTTTTGACTTTGTGTTTGCATGAAAAAGAAAAAGGGAGAACCAACTACACAGAAAATTAAAAACTGCCTAATACCGTGTGGTATTCAGAGCAAAGAAGAAATCTCCAGTTCTGAGTCATAAGACATTGTAATCTATTCGGCTAAAGCGCTTGACATTTCAGTGACATTTTCGCTTGGTCTCCACCCAACGGTGGTCAGCAGAGATGAAAGAAAGCATTCACCTGTCACCTGTGAAAGACCACTCCAAAATCTCACTACTTCATCAAATCTCACGGCAGACATCCAACTTCACTTCTACTGCCGTCCCAAAGAACATCACGGTAAACCAGACGGCCAAAATTCCTTATTCCCATCTTCAAAAGACACGTTCCAGAGCTGCCGCTCTGGTCTGGACAATTTATTTTCCACAAACAACTTATAAGATACTTCTAACCTGTAAAATAAACAAAGACACCAACAGACAACAGCAAAGCTCTTTGCAAACACATAAAATGGCTAACAAACAACACGTAGTGTGATCCAAACAAAGTATAATTTAGATTTCAATCTAACATCCAAACTTTTGCTTAATTTTCTGTCTATTGCCTGATGCAGATTTTGTCCTGCAAAGGAAAACACCCCCATAAGGCATCATATTCCACTGACGCATCTGTTACTGCGATAAATATCCAATACGTGTGACATTTACAGCTTCAAGGTTAGTGTTATGATCAAACTGTAGCTAACAAGGTATTGAAAAGGTCATGTTTGGGTTTGCTAGTCCCTGTTATGTAATCACCTCGCATTGCTGTCTTTTACAGGATCTCTTTCTGATGAGTCAAACTTTTTCTCAAGAAAAATATACGTTAGGTAAAAATTGCAAAGTAAAATCTAAATAATTACAGCAAGTTCACCCCAAAATGAATATTCAATCCTTATCTTGCCTATTCACCTTTATGTCATCCAAAACCTGTAAGACTTTCGCTTTCGGTGGATCTCAAAAGGAAATTCTGAAGAATATCATGATCACTCTTTTATATTCAGTTACAATGAACAAAGACTGAAGCTTTCAAGCTCCAACAAGGACACAAAAGTAGCATAAGAGCCCATATGACACACTATATTCCAAGTCATTTGTGTGAGAAACAGACTATGTTATTTGATATTCAAACAAAACAAATCATTGAGCCAGCAAAATGAAGTGATTCTTGTACAAATCATTTAGATTTTAAACCAGACCAAGTGATTTATTGAAAAGATATGACTGAAACAAACGATTCTTTGAGGAATCAGACATCGCTGCTATTCTCACCATGGAGAGAAAGGGCTAATGTCAAGAAGATCTTCCATTAATACTTACATTTATGATTATTTCTCACACAAATTTGTGTATGGGTTTAAGATTTGGAAAATACCACAAAAGTCATATGGTGCTGCTTGAGAGTCTGTATTTGTTTTATGTTTGTAACCAAACTGTTGTTGGGGCATCTGACGTCTTTTCCATACAATGGAAGTCAATGGTACCCCACAACTGTTTGAAGAATATCTTTCTTTGTGTTCAGCAGAACAAAGAAATGTTTACAGGTTTGGAACAACTTGAGGGTGAGTAAATGATGACAGAATTGTAATTTTTGGG
This sequence comes from Rhinichthys klamathensis goyatoka, assembly GCF_029890125.1. Classification (NCBI taxonomy): domain Eukaryota; kingdom Metazoa; phylum Chordata; class Actinopteri; order Cypriniformes; family Leuciscidae; genus Rhinichthys; species Rhinichthys klamathensis. The sequence continues at coordinate 1,890,129 of NW_026606697.1, read as the reverse complement.
TGAACTATCCCTTAGCCACCACATATAACAAACCAGCATCGTAGCGAAAAGAGTTTTGCGCAGCAACAAGAGGATAACTGTTCCAGATCTGCTGAATATTTTGCATCTCAACTCAACTTGAACTGTTAAGTAGTCTATCTGATGTGGGCTCTTTCCTGTGTGCATGTGTGTAGACATTTGCAGTAAGCTCTGTCTACTCTAAATGTAGCTGAAATGCAAAGTACATGGCTGGTGAACAACAAGTCCTGACTGGGTAATTAAAGAGCTGGGAAGAAAAAAAGGCAAGGCAGACGGACTGGAAACCACTACCAGCCCTTGAAGAAACATCTGTGTTAAAGGAAAACAAGGTAATTATATGGAAAGTGGGAGGAACTGCTAAAGTATTTTGCCTTCAGAGAGAGGCGCTTTGTCTGCCACTGCAGCATCCTTCTGTCCAAAAAAACCACAATAGTGGAAGACTACAACCAGACCTCTCCATGCATGCGTTCTGCATATATTTCAAGTTTGTAGTGGCTTTCTGGATCTTTCTTTCACCTCGTTTTTCTCATCTTGATGAAAAAAAGTTAAATTTCTCTAACAAATTTACTTGTTTTTATCCGGTTCACTACCACTGTCAGGAATTTGATATTTCAAGGACGCTTCCGGACACAAACTTTCCTGTAGTAGACTAGGCCATTATCTTAAAAGTCTAGCACATATGAAACCCTCTGCAATGACCAGACTTCATTTTTCATTGTGAAAGTAGTCTAAGTCAAAGAAGAACCAAAAATACTAAAATATGCCCTGTAGCAAATTTGCACTTTCTTCTACTCTTCACTTCAATAAACCAGCCGAGATATGAAGCCTACTATAGGTAAAGAAAAATGCTGATGACCCGGCTCTTCTAAAGCCGATAACAACCGGAGAAAAGCTTTGTGTTGACAGATGCCTGGATGGAAGGAGCTCACTGACAGACAGAAACTGAAATGCAGCAATTTATAACAACTATTCTCAGCATTACCACAAGAGGTACTATAGAGTCCATTAGCAAAAACTGTACATTTCAATTTCTCTTTAAGAGGTGTGTTTCCCAAAAGCATCGTTAGCCAACTACAAGTTCTGTTGTTACCAACATAGTTCAACATTGGCGTTTCCCGAAATCAAACCAGGGTGCGTTTCCCGAAAGCATCGTTAGCCAACTATGGTCGCAACTTCCGTCGTTATCAGCATAGTTCAACGTGTCGTGTTTCCCGAAAACATCGTTCCGACAAACATTCGCAAACAGCATCAACCTGTGGCTAGAAGCATCGTTTCTTGTTATGACATGTAGACTCAAATCCTAATCTTGAGCAAAATAAGCAAGCTGACATTCAGTACTACCTGTATCTTTCGTAAGAACGAGCCTATGATTGAATCTGAAAATAAAGCAAAATAACTGAGAAGTATGAGAAATAGTCCTCAGATGCCATGTCCATAATTTATAGCAAAACATCTAGCATTAATGCGATCTCAAAAAGATTCATTAAAAGTAGTTATTACTCCACCACGTGCGTGAATTCATTAACCAACGGATTGAACGACCAATATGCGACAATACGGTTTCGGGAAACAGTTGTGACTAGCTAGTTGATTTCTTTCTTTCTTTCTTTCACAATGGCGACAAAAATAGTGAAGTAGTTTTCAAATGCCATGTTTGTTATTCACAGCAATAATCTGGCATTAAAACAATCTCGAAACAATGAATTAGCCTAAATTAACCATGTGTGTGGTGCCATGGTATTAACATCTGTTCTATAAAGTTAAATCAACATGGTTCGAAAGATGGTTTTGGGAAACAGTCGAGAATAGCTAGCTAACCATCGATGCATGATGGTTATAAGCAGGGAAACACCCCATGTCAAATACCATCATGGGAAAGCAACAGTTTGAAAAGATTTGCACTAGGAAAATGTGGGTCTTTACATGTTAAATGACAATGACACATTTGGTTTAACAGCACAGGCATTTAAAGCTAATTCTAACGCCCCCTTTGGTTTTGCTCAGACTTTTCAGATTTTTTTGCCATACACATGACATAATTCGGTTTAGTTTTTCCTAGTCTGAACAGCAAAAAAATAAAAAACTGATGTTTACAAACCTCATCCAAATTACAGTTGGGACAACATGTATAACATCATAAAAAATGCAAGATTGTCAGGAGCCATGTCCAAATTCACTAGTATTTGCTGACTTTTCCCTCAAATTGCTAACTAGTACATGTACCATCCTATGTCAACATATCAGATATTGACTTTGCTGTCTGAAAAAGAGGATCAGATCTCTCAACAATTGCAAAAAATGGCCTGCAAAACAAAGACGAAGAAACCCAGTAACTCACCTTTCTGGCAATGGTTGGAGGTCCAGCATCTGTAATTGTCATTCCTGTTAAAGTTGGTCTTGATACACTGAAGGTTGTCCTCCATGATTCCCGGACAAACATTTCCACACTCCTTGGACTGTTTATTTCCAGCAATGTAATTGTTCAATTCGGCATTCATAATGAGAGACCAGTCTACAGAATCTAAGTAGCAGAGCTCGGGATTCTTCTCAATTCGTATCGCACCCCGTGTGATGTTTCGCAGGTTGTAGAGGCCGATGTCCTTCAGGCTGGTCAGCTCAAATATGACCAGGGCGTAGTTGTAGAACAAGTTACGACCCCGGATCACAGCAAGATTAGGAAAGAGGGTGCTGAGGCTGTCCAGCCCGGATACACGGAAGAGGAGAAGGTAATCCGTAATCATGGTCAGTTTGGGGAAACTGAGGGTGCGGAAGAACTCCTGGTTGTTATTGTTTTTGCCTCCGATGAGGAGGATCTGCAGGTATCCCTCAACCACTGTACAGTTCTCCAGCCGCTTGAAATTACTGATGTCATTGCCAATGTCAATGCCTGGACCACAGACTGGAAGGAGGAAAACAGAAACATTCAGAAGATAATCAATGCAATTCAACAGTAATATTGAACAGTCACAGGTAGCAAATGCTTTCGAGAGGTTTTAATGATGCTAAAAACTGACCTTGAATATTTGAATGAATAGATTGATTCATGGAAATGTTACATAATAATTTGCATCGCAACCGTCAATTTACTTATAAATGTGTCATTCCAAACCTGTGTGACTTTCGTTCTTCAGTGAAATGCAAAAGAATACATTTTGAAGATATCTTGGGTTCCAATGTTGTTTGCACCGGAACGTTCCTTAAAATATATTTTTTTATGTTTCACTGAAGAATAATATAGGTTTGAGAGTGAGTAAATTACGACAAAATGTAGGTACCAAGGTACACAAAAGCATTTACCAAGCGCTAGTCGCAAGTCGAATGATTTAGGCCAAAAAAACTAACACTTATTTACTGACTGTCAAGCCAGAGATGTGAGAGAAGTTTCAACCAACTGCAGTTTTTCTTCTGCTACTGACACACTGCTATGACCCATGAGGGAGCCTTTATAAGACAGATTTTTGTGTTTTTATGACAGGTATCCTGAGACAGACATCTCTGCTTTCACTACCACCCATTATGCTGTTTATTTTCCACGGCGTGATTTGCCCACAGGCAAAACACAAAGAAAGAGCTAAAAAAAAATGAACCCTGGAAAATGCAATAAGATAATTATAGAGCTCTTGAATTATAGAGCTTAAATTAAACTTTAAAAGATAACATTACCTAAAAGTTTATAACCCTTTAATTCTTAGATAATCTCAGAGAGAAAAGGCCCACTCCTTGCTCTTGAATGTCCTTTCTTTTTATAGGCAAGTCATCCTTAAATTCTGATTCTAACAAGTGTGCATTGCTGTATTATATTCATTATGCTAGAAAACAGAATTAAGCTTTGGCAAAAACGAACATCTTTCGCCACGCTGGAAGGCAGACAGCACCCAGTCTGTCTGCGGACTCTAACATTTTCACACTGCTGAGTAAACACTGCTATCTTTATTGCTTTGATGGCTCTCCAAATCTCATGTTTACATTTGATAACCCAATTCCAGCCCACCATTGCGAACTCTCAAAGGTAGCAGAGTGGAGGCATTTGGAAATTAGGTCATAAACTGATGTCACTGTTTAGAAATGAAGCAGGAGGGAAACAAAGCTTTTAACCCAAGCTAGTAAATCCTAACACTTGAAATTCTACAACAAAACAGATCGCAACAGAATGCGTTCATATGGACATGGGATACAAAACCAAAAAGCAAGAAGGCCTCATATTTTTGCTAACAGAAGTTCAGACAGTACTTTCTCTGCTCATCATTTCAATGCTGACATCAAATGTTTGTATCTTACATACATTACAAATATATTTCTACAATTGTTTACATTTGTATATTTACATTTGTCCCATCAAATATGTCTTGATAAAATGGGGTAAAAAAAGATTTAACTTTTAAAAATAGCAATCATATTAGTTTAAAGGAACAGCTCATTAAAAATGAAAATACTGTCAACACCTACACACCCTCAAGTTGTTTCAAACCTGTATGAATTTATTTCTTCTGCTGAACACAAAGGAAGATATTTTGAGAATTTCTGTAACCAGACAGTTGATGGACCCCATTGACTTCCATAGTAGGAAAAAAAATACTATGGAAGTCAATGATGTCCATCAACTGTTTGGTTACCGACATTCTTCAAAATATCTTATTTCGTGTTTAGCAGAAGAAAGAAACAACTTGAGGGTGGGTAAATGAAGACAGAATTTGCATTTCTAAGTGAACTATTCATTAAAATCACAAAAACAAATAAATGAACATGGTGTGAATTTTAAATATCCACAACAAAATGGCTTAAAATAAACATTAAAGGTATTTCTTTTTATTTATATTTCTCTAAACTAAGCATATTGGGGATATCGTTTTAAACTTGGAATCAATTCGTAGGTTTTCCTTAATATCACTTTTTAGTCTTTTCTAAAATCCCTAACAAAAGCTAATTCTTTTATGACATCAACCTCTAAGAAATGATATCGTTTTTAGAACTAAAACAACAGCACAAACATTAGTATAAGCAATTCATTTGATGAGTTATGTGATGCTTTTTTGGAACTCTACAACATTCCAATCCTGTTTGATAGAATTACAGATATTGCTATTAAAATATTGATTAAAAAAATTTTAAACTGACAAGTAGATTACGAGAATCACTCTGTGTATTTATAGAAAGACGCAAAAACTGCTTTAACCCAATCAAAAATGCAAATCAACTAATAAACAAATCGTTTGATGTCGAGATAAATCAACCAGTTAACCTGAACCACATTTATGCCCCACTGGGAATCTCTAACCGTCCTGTGCCAAGAGAGACAGGTTATACTTAGGATTTCCACTAAGAACCTCCTCTGCCTCACTACCTCGCTGCCCTGCAACCGCTGGGGTTAACAGTAACACCCAATTACACAGACTTCACAAACTCCTCACTCTTCCAATCAACAAAACCGGGTCTGTTTTGCTAGAGCGGGTGTTTTTGCATGTTCTATTTTAAAAACAGATTTTTTTCCCTTCTCTCTCTCGATGAATCGGATGAATCAGGGGGTCTTTATTTGCAGTTTACTTGGAAACATGGAAATTTTGTGGTGGTCAAACATTAAGGGGAAGCAAAAATTGCTTTTTTTGTAAGAACTTACTGGGTTATTGATTTTAAAGAGACGAAAAATATCTTACATGTTTTTCACATACGTATTGGGACAGTTTTAGTATAATTGATGAACGCAAGACAGTTTTGCTTGGAAAAACAGAAGCAAATTTGCATAGCCCATGTGGGGTTAATCTAATAATAACAATGACTATGCAATAGTTAATTTTCCAAACCCAACACAGCATGAACAACATGAGACATACAGTAACAAGTAAACAAACACGCCCGTACAGAGCATGTCCTGGTGTTTTCTCTTTTAAAATCACTTTCATTTACTGGCAACCACATCACAGCGTCCAATGTATCCTAACCTAACAGAGACCAGCCCTTCCCTGACAGCAATCTTACAAACTGTAACCAACCACGCTTATATCAATATTATCTGTTAGTTACGTTAACAAATGATAAACTCTGGCCAATTTTACCAGCCCTTAACAGATAGCCTAATAGTTAGTGACATTTATGTGGTTTATCAAACTTTACATTAAACAGTTGTGAGACTACTCAAGTTGAACAAAACAAATTAAAACTGTTTAGGAAGATCAAACGCTTGCAAAGAGAAAACGAGAAGGTCAAAACATTAGTAGAGGATTAAAAACCAGAACTTAAGTACTTAAAAAATGCACTGAGTTTTAAAGTCTGATTTCCAGAGTATCTTATATGAAATAAAAATGATTATTGTTTTAAGGACTGGCTTAGGGATAACCAAGATAACCGTGAACGCTCTCAGAACTTCCCTAACATTCTCTGGCAAGTTTCTCGCAAAGATATAAACAAACATTCTTCCAGTAACATAATGTTCGTTTAAGGTTATCTGGTCTTTAACGTTATCAAAACAGTAGCACACAAATGTTATGCATTCATCATTCATGGAACGTTTTCCTGAAACATTTTAGTTGGACGTTAGTCTACTGTTTTTTAAACGATAGGCTACTACTAAAACGTTCAAAAGTAACGTTCCCATAACATTTTCAAAATGAGAAATATAGAAAGCCTTCCCCTCATGCTTTCTCTAACGTTCACATAACATTTTTAAAACATTTAAAAAAACTGAATGTTGAACATTCAGAAATAATGTTTTCATAACTTTACGGTAACATTAGCAAAAACGTTCTTAGTTTGAACATATTTTTGTTAGCATGGAAATAACACATGCATTTAACTTCTAGTCTATTAAAGAACCTGTTGGTTTAATTACTTAAAACAGATACTGTCAACAAAATCTCCCATGCTGCTATAACATGATCATGATAACTCAAGTCTGACTATCATACTTCTGCTAAAGTATAGATCTATATCTAAAGTTGCACATGATGGCACTTGTAAAACACAAATACTATATTCCAGAATTATTTGATAGAAGTAAAATACCTATGAAATTACCATTTAAATGGCAGTGGTAGCATGACTTTGTTTTTTTGTTTTTTTTTACTTTGCATAACCAAAGCAAACTGTGACGCATGATATAAGCGTGTTCCCATGTATTTTCTATTATGAAACATTTAAATCAAGGAAAGCAGGGAACACGTGCATTTAAGTGAAAAGTAACAGGTTGGTCTGAAATTTGAAACAGTTTTCTTGCCAAAGCTTAAAACATCATTCATTACACATGTGAAATCACAAAGCAAAAAAATTAAAGTGAAGGTTTTCTTAGACCAGCAACAATTATATGTTGCTCTAATCCATATGCATTCACTATAACTTACTTTCTCCATGACAGAGTGTGGAGAGGACCAGCACCAGACCACAAAACATGGTCCAATATCGCCTCTGTCTGCTAGACCTCATTCCTATACAAAAACACGGCAAACACTAGTTTAAAAATATATATATTACAAAATAGGGGAGGCAGCAATCCTTCAAAGTAGATGATGCTTGACTCTTGAAGTCTTCTCAGTACAAAAATATGATCAAAGTTGGTTTATCCAACTTAGTGCCTCCTTATGGAGGGGGTGAAAACAAAAATATAGATAAACATGAGCTGGAAATAATCAAACAAAACCAAGTTCTTCCATCTTCATGGTGTTTTGCTGGGATAAATGATCCTCCAGACACCCCAGCGAGATTCTCCAGCAGACTCAGCCCGTTATGCCCACACCATGAGGCGGATTCAACCGCACTGATTCTCGGGCTCCTTAAACGTTTTAAATATTATTTTTTACAGCTTCTCCTTGTCGATTTATGTGAAAATAACCAAGCAAAACACGTAACGGCTTGATAATCCGCAATTCCCTGCTCCATGGCGTGGGAAAAATGGGGAAAACACGTTGCAGGTCTCCTCGCAGGCTGGTTTTCGCTGGAGTTGAGTGAAACCCGCTCGGGTCCGCTGGCTAAAACAGTCTGGACGAGTGTGTGTAAGTGTGTGTGATCTTCATCAGCTGCAAGATGCTCTGTACTTCTCATCCAGCGTTTTTAAAGGCCAAAAATCGGTGAAGAAACTCAGAAAGATGCCAAATAATATTCGTCCAGGCTTTAAAATGGTCTCTCTCAGCCTCCCACCATCTTCAGTCTGAGATTTCAAAGCTTGATTTTTCTCTTCAAAAAGCGGAGTATGGAGGGCACATATGATTTTTGAGGGATCGGATCGGTGTTCATTTAAGAGATGTGAAGGATGTGGAGTAGATCATGTAGTCTCTCTCCGTTGAGTTGACGCTGTAAACAAGGCTCGATCTCTCTCACACACTCATGCACTCAAACGCATAGTAGGCTAACGTTACGTTGGATAAAGGTGTGAGGGAAAACCCGGGCTGGATCACACACACACGCAGCAAAAGGGATTTGGATCTGATTTTGGAGGTTGCCTGGACTGGTGAAAAACACTGCTACTGGCGGTGTCAATACCTTTAGCTGCCTACATAGACATGTAAGTGCTTCATAGGTGCTGCATGCACTCTTGTCAAGTGAAATATTTATTTAGCCTACTTATTTATTACAATTCACAAGACATGTATATAGTTAATCAAAACAAATATTTATTATAAAATGTTTATTTATTTAAATTAGACTACAATTACACAAATAAAAAAAACATGTATTATAAAATGTTACTTATTTATTTATATTACAATTAAAAAAAATAACATATTATCATATATTCAAAAGGATTTTTTCCTAAAATTGCTACTACAGTCTCAAACAGTAAACACAGCAAGTTTATTGTAATGCCTCTTTTGGGAAGATGCAACACGTGTAATTTAGTCTCACTGTAATTTTGTCTCACAAAGGACTGTGTTCTGCCCGTAGGAAAACACTCATGTAACATGATGTCATAATATGACATCATTGTTTTATCCATTAATTAGTGTAAATTGACACAGCCCGATTTTGCATGTTTCATGTGTATTTTTTTGCAGTAATTGTATGAATACCAAACATACTTTTAATAGTATTTTAATGTTAAAATAATACTATCTATTGGATTATCACATAAATTAATGGCTGCCACGTTTGGCACTTAACTATTCATGTTGAAATCCATAAACAGTGCATCAAAAATATAATTCTTAATATTTCAGATTAAAACATAAGCCAAATGAAAGATTATAATAAAATAAATTAAATTTTTATACTTCCAAGATAAATGTTACATTGTTTGTATAAAGTAGTTTAAATAGTTTAAATTGGTCATTATGTACTTTAAATAGATTTTGATTTGGTTTTAGATCTTTGGTTCAGGTTGATGTCAGTCTATTCCTCATTGAGTCATTGCTCAAATAACAACCGGTTTGGGTTCCTGAAAGCAATATTAAATCAAAACCAAGAGCAATTGCTTTGGGCTGCTCAACAAATTATATACATTTAACACTGACACATTATGAGTTAAAACATCAAAATGAATAGTCCAAGTATCACTTGTTTTCTATGAGACATTGCAAAATAGAAGACTCTACGAATGACACACCATCTACTCGTACCCAACATGTCTATACAAGGAGTTTACAGACTAAGGAAACATTTTTACATAGTTAATATGGTCATTACGTCCTTTAAAGAGATTTTGGTTTAGTTTTATTTTTTGGTTCAGGTTGATCTCAGTCAATTCAGGTCAAAAATCTTTGAATTCACATATTTTAGACATAGGCTATTCTAGAGATTAGAATATATAAATATCTCCCTTCCGATGCTGAATATCATAATTTAACCGTGTGGCTGATACGATCCGTTTTCAAACAAACAGGAGATAGACAGTGCAACAAGCTCAGGGTTTGTTTGGATGTTGGTGGTCCTTTCTCTAATGAAACAAGAAAAGCTTTTTTGCTGAAGTATAATCTGTGACAGTCTTGATTATCAGCATAATTACAGAGCTCTTTCGGCCCAAAGAGGAGAGCACAAAAGAACTGTGTTAACGCGGCACAAATAACTCGATCCTGGCACACACATTTAAGCTCCTGTCACATTTCGAAAATTATAGGGAGAGAGCACACATACACCCATTAAACAATGGACTGTACATCCACGGCCACCCAAGACTACAACTACTGCAAACCAGCCTTGAACGAGCACAAACTGTACCAACGTGCCCTTCCGATCTCCCCCTCCCCTTTCCACCCGCTGAATGTTTTGCCTGTCCTCTTGCATTTGTTAAATCCTCATAAACCGTCCCCATAAAGACGGCATACAGCCCACCTACCTCGAGCGCCTCTTGTTGGTTTAATTCTCTCTCTGCGCTCAAGTGGAAATAAGTGCTTATCACCAGCGGGTCACACATGCTAATGAGTGACTGTTTGTTTTTGAGGAGGAACGGAATTCGGGATGAGAAGGGAAACATTATATAAGTGCCTGAATCCAAATATCTCTTTACACTTTTAAACTTAAAGGGTTAGTTCGCCAAAAGATGAAAATTCTGTCGTCACCCTCATGTCGTACCAAATCCGTGAGACTTTCATTCATCTTCGGAAGACAAATGAAGATCTTTTTGATGAAATCTGAGTGATTTCTGTCCCTCCATTGACAGCTATACAACTACCACTTTGACGCTTCAAAAAGTTCATTAAGAGATCGTAAAACTAATTCATATGAATTGAACAGTTTTCATTAAGGCTTTTATTCACATTAAACATTAAACATTTAACAATTAAGCATTGTTCAGCGCACATAAACACACTAAAAAAATGACTCTTTAAACTTACTCAATTTAATTATGGACAGTGGTTCCACACAAGCAAATTATTTTTTATTAACATTAATGGAATTTGTTGAATCTATGTAAGCTCCTTGTGTTGTGACAACACAACTGAATCAGAAAGAATCTATGTGAAATAGTAATGTCCAAACAAATCAATGGAATTGCTTCCCTGTAACTGATACAGACTTAACTGAACCGATATAGACTTTCATCGAACCTTCGTACAAGGTTAAAAACTAGTTTAACTGTGGCCATTGTGAACATATTTTCAACATCATTTATGGTCTCATTTAGACAGAATTACTTTGACTATTGCTGTCAGATGATCTTAGTGAGAATTAACAGAAGTTTAGATGTTGATGTTTCATTTGAAGTGTCACCATTGTGGTGATGATCAGTGTTTGCTTTAGTTGGGCTCTTGGTCCCCTTAATTTTTACTTTAGCTTTTCTGTGGCTGCTGTATCTCTGTGTTTGTATAATACAGTCGATGTTGCAAAGAAAGTCAAGAATAAGTAAGATCAGGGGGCTGTTCCATAAACCAAGATTAGAGTATAAGCCAGGCTTATTTCGGTTAGTCAGGCTTATTTTTGGTAGATTCGGTTTCATAAATCAAACTTAAAAAAGTTCAAACTCAGTTACCCTGGCAACTTATGCTGGGAAACTAGCCTGGTCCAGGGCAGGCTAACTGTCAGGCTAAGCCTCAGTTGTTACACAGATCCTCAACACTGACCGACAAGAACACAATGATATTACCACTGACAGTCTCTAATACCATTATTGGACTTTATAAATACACAGTATACAGAAAATCAACTTAAATAAGGCTACAATATAGACACATATATAAGGCGTTTTAAAGTTGTCCGTTTAGGACATGTCATTTTTGTAATAAAGACATTTTAATTAAGGAATGCCTCGGTTATCAGAGAATTCTTTTTTCTACACTGTCTCATATATATATATATATATATATATATATTATGTACTTTATTATGTCTTTCAATTCAAACACATTTAACACAATTATACAAATGGACAGTTCCTTTAAAGACATTATTTTCCCCCAATATTCCTTATTTTTCCTTCTACTTTTTTTTCTTTTGTGATAATACCAACACATACATATAAATAAAACAATAAATAAATATTAATAAAAATATAACATTCACATATATCAAACTCTTATAATGAATGACACATAATTCCTAATAGTTATTCAAGTAATATTATTTAAATATCAAATATTCAATATTAAATAAGTAGATAAATAAAATTACAAATAACTAGAAATAAAAGGGAAGGTTACATAAAAATGTAGTAAATGTAGGCCAATATATATTCCTTTATTTTATGGAATATTCTTTGATTTTAGAGTTGCACATATCTTTTCAAAATGTATACATTTGTTCTTAATTTAATGTTATCCTCTCCATAATGTACTTTAGAAACTAAATCTAACCACTCATTTAAAACTGGGGATTCTTGCTTTCTCAAAAAATCATTGCATTAAAAGCTGCAATTCTCAGCATTCTAAATAAGTATAGGCCTATATCTTTATTAGCATAGGTCCTATACCCAAAACTATATTTTGTATCTTTATATATTTAGTTTCTTAAAAAAAATCTTCCCTGAATTAGGCTACTTCTGTTCAATTTTTTTTATTTAGGCCTATTAGAAGTATAAAATGAGTGTAATGAGCTAGAAGTTCACTGCAACTTATCCAACATCCTAAAGAGAAATTATTATAATTAGAAGATATTTCTAGTGTTCTAAAATATCGCATTTTAATTTTCCAAGCAAAATGTATATTTTTTAATCAGAATTATTGCGCTCCTATTTGGCGCGCATGCGCGCAGCAGCGCTCGTTCAATATGAAGATTAGCAGCAAAATGGATACATTTGCACGACTTTCTATCATTTACAGATGGAGAATATAACTGTAAAATGTAATTTTTGCACTGAGGGGGAAAAAAAAAACATGTCACAAATGCATAAAACAGCACAAAAACTACGCTGTTTGATGATGGATCGATTTGATCCACGATCGACCTCTAGGGCTGCTTCAGAAACGCGTGCACACGCAATTATCTAGACTAGATAAACCTGGATCAAATTAGTGAGATTGTGTGAACTTCAATTACCTTTTATGGAACCACTTTAGCCCCAACTTATTTGTTAGGCTCATTCAAGTCCGGTGTTGGAGTTTAATCCCCGCTTTTCTAAGCTTCATTTATGGAACAGCCCCCAGGTCTTATCAGCTTCATGTTGACGTTGATGATGAAAGCTTCACAAAACATTCATCTAATGTTGTCAGACACTTTCGCATTTCTAGCCGCCACCATGTGGATCTGCAATACTGGCACCAATAGCATTTTTATAATCACTTATTTAGAGGTGGATAAAAATTATGTGCATACGATGTTCAGAGCAAACATATCATGTTGTCACACACGGACATCAAGATTTTGCATATGATTCACAACAATGGTGACAATAAAAAAGGTCATGCTGCAATGCATGATGGGTAGCTTTCATAGTTCAAAACTCATCATTGATTCCCAAGCTTTTTTGTTTTGATTGTCACCGTTGTTGTGATTCATATCCAAAATCATGATGTCTGTGTGTGACTACATAATACATTTGCTCAAAACATCATGTGCACATGCTTTTTATATTTTAAAAATATTTCTTATTCTATTGGCACCAATATTGCACTTCCACAAGGTTGGTAATGCCAAACATAAATACAATTTTAAACTATACATTTGAAACTTGATTTGTGATGATTATTTCATCATCAACATTGAGCTGATAACACCTGATCTAACTTATTCTTGGCTTTCTCTGCCACAACATTTGTGTTATACAAACACACAGTTACAGCAGCCAATGAAAATTTAATGTAAAATCTACAGGGACTAAGAGCCCAACTAAAGCAAACACTGATCACCACAATGGTGACACTTCAAATGAAACAAATATCTAAATATCTAATAATCTAAATATCTAAACTTCTGCTAATTCTCACTAAGATCATCTGACAGCAATAGTCAAAGTAATTCTGTCTAAATGAGACCATAAATGATGTTGAAAATATGTCCACAATGCCACATTTGAACTAGTTTTTAACCTTGTACGAAGGTTCGATGAAAGTCTATATCGGTTCAGTTAAGTCTGTATCAGCTGCAGGGAAGCAATTCCATTGATTTGTTTGGACATTACTATTTCACATAGATTCTTTCTGATTCAGTTGTGTTGTCACAACACAAGGAGCTTACATAGATTCAACAAATTCCATTATACCACGGGCTGTTTAAATACTCGATTCTGATTGGCTGGAAGGTGTGCAGTAAAACCGTTTAATGCACAGGTAGTTCCAGTCAGTTTGATTACAGTTCGAAATTAATCCGCTACTATAAACATTGGTAACCATAGTAACAGAGTTACACTTGCAAAAGAGTGAGAGAGAGACGCATATGAAAACGTTTATTTAGGTAGGCTCAGAGCCATAGAGAGAAAGAGTTACGACGCTCTTTGATGTCGCTCGCGATTGCTGTCATGTGGTTCATAAGCCCCAATAGTTCCAAAACATACCCTGGCTGTCATTGTTCTTCTATGAGACAGACAGCAGCGATTGCATTATTGACCGGTAAATATAAAATAAAACACACACCCAAGTACTTTTTCAGCTGTTACTGCATTATTGCAGTTTGTTAATGTCAGTTTTGCATTTGGAGAGGCAGGGTGACAACGAAATACTGTATATTAGGCTACTTAAGTTTTAGGCTTTTTTTGAGGGAAAAGACAGAGCTAGATAAGATCGAAGACGACAAAGATGAGGTCAATACGAAAAAGACAACTAAATGGGCAGTTAACACTTTCAGTGACTTTTTGCGTCAAAGACAGAACAATTGTGATTTCGAGACCTAACGTTACTCTGCTTCTCTTTTAAATGAGACATTGCGGGAGTTTTATGCCTCTGTTCAGTCTACCGCTGGACGCGAATAGGCCTACAGTGTTGCAAGTTTGATGTGTCTCAGAGCAGGTATAAACCGTAACATTACAAAATACAACATCATATGGGCTTCAATACTTCAAGTCAAGCAATGCCGTCTTTAAATCAGTTTTAAAGCGCTACAGGAAAAATGGAAAAGACACCAGCGTTCATCATCCGCGTAAAAGTTTGGTTTGACATACAGATACAGCTAATTAATTTAAATAAATGACATGATTACTTCAAATAAAGATAGCCTTGTCACTGTCAGTGTTGCCTGTCATTCATATATAATTTTAATAAATCCATGTATCATTAAGTTAGCTATGCTTAAGCAACGAGGGGACTGTAGACTTTAAAGAAGAGACGCGCACAGGTAACTCGCGCACGCATCTCTCTCTCTCTCTCTCTCTCTCTCTCTCTCTCTCTCTCTCTCTCTCTCTCTTTTCCTTCTCTTTCAGTTCTCTGTCTCTCTCTTTTAATAATGAATTTAAATAAATGTGATAATTCATTCAAATAAAAGCAATCCGATGGCTCTACTTTATTTAAAGCGGACAGAGTGCTAGAACTAACGAGCCGTAACTTAAGAAAATAACCGTCATTTTTACACGTCTGTTAAAAAAATTACATTGTAAACATCAGTTACTGCTTTAACTTCTTTTTAACTTGGCAAATAACCGAGGTATTAGCGGGATGAACCACCCGACGCGAAGCGGAGCATGCATGTTTCAGCAACCTCAAACATGCTGCGTAACACGAGAATGAACCTCATTGGTTCTTGCTGAGGCTCAAACATGCTTCAAATAAAGATAGCCTTGTCACTGTCAGTGTTGCCTGTCATTCATATATACATGCTGCGTAACACGAGAATGAACTTCATTGGTTCTTGCTGAACCTCAAACATGCTGCGTAACACGAGAATGAACTTCATTGGTTCTTGCTGAAGCTCAAATGTGCTGCTTAACACGAGAATGAACCTCATTGCTTCTTGCTGAACCTCAAACGTGCTGCGTAACACGAGAATGAACCTGATTGCTGATACATGAAATTGGAATTTCAACTAGTAAGAAATCAATTGTTGATATCAACAATTGATTTTGAATGGCTGCCTATATGGTGACATTTCACTAGTGAAAATACAATTACAGATATCAAGGATAGTTTTTACTAGTTGCAATTCAATTGTTGATATCAAGAATTAGCATTTTAACTACTAAAAAAGTAAATGTTGATATCAAGAATTAGCATTGTTACTAGTGAAAATGTAATTCCTGATATCAAAAATTGCCATTGTTTCTAGTAGAAATATTATTCCTGATATCAATAATTATCATTTTAACTAGTGAAAATTTAATTGTTGATATCAAGGATT
Organism: Rhinichthys klamathensis goyatoka; assembly: GCF_029890125.1. Taxonomy (NCBI): domain Eukaryota; kingdom Metazoa; phylum Chordata; class Actinopteri; order Cypriniformes; family Leuciscidae; genus Rhinichthys; species Rhinichthys klamathensis. The sequence goes on along the minus strand of NW_026606697.1, from coordinate 1,873,995 downwards.
CATATCCTGGAAATGAATAAAAGTTCAAACGGCTTGCCATACTATGAAAACTTTTTTCTTCTGTAAAATTCATGCAGTTTTGTTTTTTAACCGCTAGAGGTCCAAAAGTTACATAGTGTATCGAGCATTTAAGCAGTAGACGACAGATCTGCACGTGCGCTTAAACAGAACGTTCAACGTTGTCATGTGTTGGTGCGGACTATAATATTATCGTTAAAGTTATGATTAGGCCTTTTTATGGCATTGCTGCGAATACTCATTCGTGGAACCTTTATTTATTTTTTATAGTGTAGGCCTATTAAAAAAAAATTGGGGATTTATGGAAAGGTTCAGTCTGCGTCTTACTAAGAATCTTTTTTTGAATGATTCCAGGAATCAAGCGAGCATTCGGACCGTGGCTGACTAAGACAAAAATTAATAGCCTAATCCTGCTATATCTGAAGAATAGATAACCAGACTGACTGAATGTTGGCTAAAAAGGACGTTGCTGTTTTGCGCAAGTCGTCTCAAAATTGAGTGAGTCATCTGGATATCATTGGCTTGTAATCAAGGGTTCCCTTCATAAAAACAGTGAAGAAACTACACTGTACTTTTAATAAGATGGACTGTACAATAGTCGGGCCAACAATTATTATGGTGAATGGATGCATATATTACACTTCAGACTGCATTACACTAATGCAATTTACTCTGTCTGCAGCAAGGAGTGATTCATAATAGGCCAACTGGCATGATGACAAACCACAGCAATAGTCCTTTCTAACCCAAAACGGTTTTATAAAAATCATTCTGGAACTAATTAAATATCATCTTACTAGTCCAATGTAATAAATTACAATGCATCCAAAATATTTGACTTGACTAAGTTGAAGTCAAGTTGATTTGTTAGTCTGACCAGCAGAGGGCACCAGAAAACCAATTTACCGCTTTCATCACTGGACCAAAACAACTGAAGAGTGCTGCACTTCTCAAAAAAGCATCGTGAGTTAAAGTTGATCGAAGTGATGTTTTTGGGAAACGCAAATTTGAGATGACGTCTGACTTAAAAGAATTATGAAACAATATTTAAAATAAATAAGAAACTTGTGGATTATTTTAAACAAATACAATTACAGAGTTTAGTTGGATGTTATTTTAAAGGGTTAGTTTACACAAAACGGAAAATTCTGTCGTCATTTACTCACCCTAAAGTTGTTCCAAACCTGTATGAGTTTCTTTCTTCTGTTGAAAACAAAAGAAGATATTTTAAAGAATGTTTGTAACCGAACAGTTGTGTGGCATCATTGACTTCCACAGTATTTTTTTTTTATTCATATAAGTCAGTGGCTACCGTCAACTGGTTACAAACATTCTTCAAAATATCTTCTTTTGTGTTCAACAGATGAAAGAAACTCATACAGGTTTGGAACAACTTTAGGGTGAGTAAATGACGACAGAATTTTCATTTTTGGGTGAACTATCCCTTTAAATTGAATGATCAAGGTCTTTTACCCCCAATTTAAAATAAAACATGAGACTGCTGATTTTATGACCGTTGGGTATATAATAGTTTAAATAATCTTATTTAAAGTAAATAATTGCGCTGTTAAGCCCATGGTAGCACTACTCTTAATGATCATCATCAAACTTTTTATAAAACAATATATTTGGTAGCAATATAAAAATCACATCAGTAATGTGTTAATTTATTTAAATTAAAAGCATTTCACAACATAATGTTAAATTATACATTAGATATTCATATAAATAAAATGTTCTTTTAAAATACTTATTTATAGCTTCTGTCCTGGTATTTTGTCCTGGTCCTTTTTTTTTTTTGGTATTGTTATTTGTCATTACTTGTGTAAAAAAAAAAGTGTGTGAGAGAGAGAGAGATAAATGAAAAAAAAAAAATATATATAGAAAAAACTCCCAATGGTCCACTATCATTAAAGAAAATTAATATCACTATTATACATTTTCTATTTTCTAGTACTGCTAAATTGATTAATCGCAATTAATCGCATCTAACATAAAATGTTGTAAATATATATATATACTGTATATATACACACACACACACACACGTTTACAAAGACGATTACAATCACGACTAATCGATTTGACAGCACTATAAATTTAAATATAATTTCAAAGAATACTGATTATATCTGGGTGGTTTCCTCGCTAAATTCTATTATATGAGACTCAGCCCTCTTTATGATTAATTCTCTATCATAAGATGAGAAAATCCATCTGTTTCATTGCTCACATTGATTTAAAAAATGTCAAAAAGAGGTGGTGGTCTCATCGTGTTGCAAGTGGTCAGTGCTGTAATGAAATAATGCTCATGCTAACCACCATTCTACCTTATAAACTGTATAGACGAGAAGCTCGTAAAAAGACACTGTAATGCATTTCTTGTATTCTAGCCATAAATAATATTGATAGTGTTAAAAAAAATCTTTAAGTTCAGCCATACGAAAGTTCAACAAATTCAACCAAATGTCATGAGATAGTGATATTAATGAATTCAGCATGAGCAAGGAATGTGAAGAGTGTAAGGGGAATTTACAAACTCTCTGGACAGGAAGTCTGGATTTCAGCTATGACACTAGAAGGAAAAGCTAGGTCAGAAATGAGAAAGAAAATATAAAGGGAAAAACACACCTATGCATTGCCTTTAATACATTGTTAGCAACCTGCGTGATTTATATATGCATATTTCTGAAATGCATAACTCAGACACAGTCACCTCTGATAACATCACTCAGTACATTTTTTGAAAAGCTGCTTTGAAATTAGATTGAGTTGTGAAAAGTGCTATTCAAATAAATGTGAATTGAATTTAATATTTTGATGCAGAGGGTCAGTGCCTTATTTACATTATACCTTACAAATTATAGACAAAATATAAAACATATGAAACCAAACAAACACGAATAGGTTGCAAATGTAGCCTTATTAAGCAATTGATCAAATGTTGGTTTATAGTTATTATATAGATAAACCTACATTACCCTTTAAACATTTGGGGTCAGTACAAATTTTTTTTTTTCTGAAAGAAATCTCTTATGCTCACCAAGGCTGTAAAGTGAATTGTAAAGTAATATTAAAAAAAATTTAAAAGTGTTTTTTTCTATTTAAATATTTAAAAATGTAATTTATTCCTGTGATGGCAAAGCTGAATTTTCAAAGTAATAACATACGCACATCCAAAACCTTAAGGCAGGTCAAAAAAACGCGATAAAAAAAGTCATATAATAAAAAATCAGCACACTGCTGCTTCCAAAGATTAATTTATTAAAAATGCAACGTTTGCCTGATGAAGACATTTTTAATTTTAATGTTTAGAAAATTTGAAATTGACAAATGTCAAAGTAAAACACTGACATGAAAATAACTAATGGGCCACTCTCTCTGAATGGTTGAACAAAAAAGTAGCTCTCACACAAAACCATGTAATTTATAGAAATAATAATGAAATAATGAGTCACAATACATCTACAGCATTTATCGATGTTAGCTAATATTAATCTCAACATTTACTAATATATTTTTAAGATCAAAAGTTGTATCTGTTAACGTCAGCTAATGCACTGTGAACTGAATATGTCTATTAAAGGGTTAGTTCACCCAAAAATGAAAATTATGTCATTAATGACTCACCCTCATGTCGTTCCAAGCCCGTAGACCTCCGTTCATCTTCGGAACACAGTTTAAGATATTTTGGATTTAGTCCGAGAGCTTTCTGTCCCTCCATTGAAAATGTATGTACGGTATACTGTCCTTGTCCAGAAAGGAAATAAAGACATCATCAAAGTAGTCCATGTGACACCAGTGGGTTAGTTAGAATGTTTTGAAGCATCGAAAATACATTTTGTTCCAAAAATAACAAAAACTACGACTTTATTCAGCATTGTATTGTCTTCTGGTTCTGTTGTCAATCCGCGTCCGCAGTGACGCTGATGACGTGTTATCTGGTGTGTCCGTGTATTCGGGTTCAAATAAATATGGCTGGGCAAAAAAATGCAAGCCTTCCTCTGTGTCGAAATCCTTAGACATGTTTGCGAAGATTGTTTTGTTTACAGCGTGCGACTCCCTCAGTGTCACGTTTTCAATGTGTTTGAGTTCTGTTTTGTGATCTTGGTTTCCCCTGTCTTTGTGATTTTTGGTTTAGTCCTGTTATTAGTTCAGTTTTGTGATCTTGTTCAACCCCGTCTTTTGTGATTTTGGTTCAGTCCTGTTAGTTTTCCCGCCCTGTCTAATTCCCTTCACCTGTGTTCAGTTAATCATCCTATTAGTCCCTATTCATTAAGCCCTGTGTTTTCCCTCAGTGTTTGTTGGTCGTCGTCCTTGAATGGTTGTGTTTTCTGAAGTCCTGGAGTTTTGTTCTTTTGTTCCTGTACGTTGCAGAAAGTTACGTTTGTAAATAAATCAACTATACTGCTATTCTCGTGTCCTCGTCTTCGGCAACCTGCACACAACCTGACACTCAGACTGTAAATGAAGCTCTTTCGCACCAGATACACGTCAGCAGCGTCTTACGTCATCAGCGTCACTGAACGCGGCTCGACAACAGAACCGGAAGACAATACAATGCTGAATAAAGTCGTAGTTTTTGTTATTTTTGGACCAAAATGTATTTTCGATGCTTCAAAACATTCTAACTCACCCACTGGTGTCACATGGACTACTTTGATGATGCCTTTATTTCCTTTCTGGACAAGGACAGTATACCGTACATACATTTTCAATGGAGGGACAGAAAGCTCTCGGACTAAATCTAAAATATCTTTAAACTGTGTTCCGAAGAGGAACGGAGGTCTTACGGGCTTGGAACGACATGAGGGTGAGTCATTAATGACATTATTTTCATTTTTGGGTGAACTAACCCTTTAAGGCCATCTTCCAAATGACACTCTTCATGTGCACTTGCGATCTCGTGGACTTTAAAATGGGTGTCCCGTTTGTCATTTTAGGTTTCAGAAGGGTGCTCACAAGCGCCCTCTTTGTGGCCGCAATGAGCACTTTTGCCGAGCCTTCTTCCCAACAGTCAAAGCGGCATTAAGTCACGAAAGTTCGTAAGGGCTTAGGCGGTACTTCTCATTTCTTATTTGTGCTTCCTTGTTACCTTTCCTTGCTTCCTTTCCGCTCGTCTTAACTCCACGCTCTTAGGATGCGAGGGGAATATACACCCGTGTATCCTCGGTCATGACTCCTCATGAAGCTTCCTCACTCCTCGTTCTTCGCTTCCTTGCGGTGCAATCAGAGAATTGAGATGTCCTTCAAGATCACTGAGTATGATCGGTTTCCGGGTCACGGGAAACAAGGAATCATCAATTTGAGTATTGAGAAGCAACAATTGGGACAGGGCCTAAGTAACATAAACAAAGGTTAATAAATTCTGTACAAGTATATTGCTCATTGCTAGTTAATGTTTGTTAATGCATTAACTAATGTTAATGATACCTTATTGTAAAGTGTTAGCAATATTTAAAAAACAAAAACAAATTTTTACATATATTTCTTTCTCAGAAGTGTTCAGCTCAGTGCAATTCCAGTAAATTGCTTTGCAGCCAGTCAGTTAGTTTAAAGTTGACCATTTTGAGAAAGCTCTTGCCATTTTTGTGTACAATATACATCAGCCGGCCAGTCAACAGACTTGGGCGGTCCATGGGTGTACCGTCTGAGGCTGAACCTCTATTTGACAGGACTTTATCTAAACACTTCCTGTAATGAAGGTCACCGATGGCCAAGTGAACCTGCTGTTGCTCCTCAGATCTCCTGAAAAGCATAACAGCCATGCATTCAGTGCGACGAGGTACTTGATCTGTCCAGGCCACCCACCACTGCTGGGCTTTGTGTGAGCTCTACAGGAGGCTGTTGTCCCTGGCACAGTTGGGCCTTGAACTTCACAGCTGTAAAGCGTCAATGCCATCAGCCTGTGAATCAAGCTCTAGTTTGGATATTCTCTATATAAAGGAAACTGTTGGAGACATGGTCTGCCAAGCAGTGCATGAGCTCTGACATGTCACGCAGTGATGGGTTTTAGCCATTGTGTGATGATCAGCCAATAACATAATAACTTATAATAACTTCCTCAGTGGAAGCTCTTTTTTATTAATAATGCACATTTACTTTAATTTTCAGTTTTTTTTATATGAACTTCAAGTAAACATAAGTATTTGTACCACTTCATTTTTTTGCACATTTTATGTTGTTGCCTTATATTAAAGGAATTCTGTCATCATTTGCTCACCCTAAAGTTGTTCCAAACCCGTATGAGTTTCTGTCTTCTTTTGAACACAAAAGAAGACATTTGGAAGAATGTCGGTAACCAGACAGTTGACGGTAGCCATTGACATCCATAGAAGGAAAAAAAAAACACTATGAAAGTCAACGGCTACCGTCAACTGTCTGGTCCCCCATCCAACCTGACAGAATTTGAGAATATTGGCAGAACTTGAGAAGAATGGCAGAAAATCGCCAAATGCAGGTGTGCAAAGCTTGTTGAATCAGACCCAAAAAGACTTGAGGCTGTAACGGTGCTTCAACTAAGTACTTATACTTTTCTTATACGTTTCTTCAAGCGTCTTCTTCTGGATTTAGACTGCCTCAGTTATTTCTGTTTCTTCATGTAATCACAGACAGACTCGATGATGGTGAGATCAGATCATACCAGCTGTCGTCAGACTCCTTGTGCATACAAAAATGGCACTGGATTATTACAATTTTAACAAAGGCAAAAGGAATGTTTGGAAATGTAAACTGATATTTTCTACAGACACACTACAGCAAAAGATATAAATAACTTGCTTAAAACCATTTTTTTTGTTTAAAAAGACTTGGGTGCCTAAGACTTTTGCACGGTACTGAAAGAAAATATATATATATACACTCACCGGCCACTTTATTAGGTACCCCATGCTAGTAACGGGTTGGACCCCCTTTTGCCTTCAGAACTGCCTCAATTCTTCGTGGCATAGATTCAACAAGGTGCTGGAAGCATTCCTCAGGGAGTTTGGTCCATATTGACATGATGGCATCACACAGTTGCCGCAGATTTGTCGGCTGCACATCCATGATGCGAATCTCCCGTTCCACCACATCCCAAAGATGCTCTATTGGGTTGAGATCTGGTGACTGTGGAGGCCATTTTAGTACAGTGAACTCATTGTCATGTTCAAGAAACCAATTTGAAATGATTAGAGCTTTGTGACATGGTGGAAGTAGCCATCAGAGGATGGGTACATGGTGGCCATAAAGGGATGGACATGGTCAGAAACAATGCTCAGGTAGGCCGTGGCATTTAAACGATGCCCAATTGGCACTAAGGGGCCTAAAGTGTGCCAGGGAAACATCCCCCACACCATTACACCACCACCACCAGCCTGCACAGTGGTAACAAGGCATGATGGATCCATGTTCTTATTCTGTTTACGCCAAATTCTGACTCTAACATCTGAATGTCTCAACAGAAATCGAGACTCATCAGACCAGGCAACATTTTTCCAGTCTTCAACTGTTCAATTTTGGTGAGCTCTTGCAAATTGTAGCCTCTTTTTCCTATTTGTAGTGGAGATGAGTGGTACCCGGTGGAGTCTTCTGCTGTTGTAGCCCATCCGCCTCAAGGTTGTGCGTGTTGTGGCTTCACAAATGCTTTGCTGCATACCTCGGTTGTAACGAGTGGTTATTTCAGTCACTGTTGCCCTTCTATCAGCTCGAACCAGTCTGGCCATTCTCCTCTGACCTCTGGCATCAACAAGGCATTTCCGCCCACAGAACTGCCGCTCACTGGATGTTTTTTCTTTTTCGGACCATTCTCTGTAAACCCTAGAGATGGTTGTGCGTGAAAATCCCAGTAGATTAGCAGTTTCTGAAATACTCAGACCAGCCCTTCTGGCACCAACAATCATGCCACGTTCAAAGTCACTCAAATCAACTTTCTTCCCCATACTGATGCTCGGTTTGAACTGCAGGAGATTGTCTTGACCATGTCTACATGCCTAAATGCACTGAGTTGCCGCCATGTGATTGGCTGCTTAGAAATTAAGTGTTAACGAGCAGTTGGACAGGTGTACCTAATAAAGTGGCCGGTGAGTGTATATATATTAGGGCTGTCAAATGATTAATCACGATTAATCACATCCAAAATAAAAGTTTTTTTTACATAATACATGTGGGTGCTCTGTGTATAATTATTTTGTATATATATAAATACACACACATGCATGTATATTTAAGAAAAAAATATTATTTATATATAAAATATTTATATTTATATATAATATAAATTATATATAAATCTATATACAGTATATAAAATTAGAACAAAGGAAACACGGTAACACTTTATTTTAAGGTGCTTGTAATAAGCAGTAATTAACTGTTAATAAGACACTTATAAGATGCATATAAGCATTAACTACTTCATATAAGGGTTAATTAAAGGTCCAGGCCCTGAAGAGATCAGGGAAACTACTCCCTCTTGGGAAGGTCAATTTTTAAGTGACTGGGAGTTTGTGTTACCATTTATGTTTGTTCGGCTGTTCTAAAAGTGCAATGTATTGATACTTGAGAAATTTATTATTTAATTTTATTTATTTATTATCATTAGTTAATGCTTATATGCATCTTATAAGGTCTTATAAGTGTCTTATTAACTGTTAATTACTGCTTATTACAAGCACCTTAAAATAAAGTGTTACCGGAAACACATGTGATGAATGAAAACAAACTGAAAGTCCATGAAAATGACACTAGAGACAAACACAACAGAATAGGTGTGACAGAACGCCCCCTCCCGGAAGGCGCAACCTCGAGGCTTGGTGAGGAGAAGGAGGAGGCTTAGGAGGAGGGCGTGGAGATGGTGCAGGGATGGCAACAGGAGATGGAGATGGCGAAGGGATGGTGATGAGAAGCGACGGAAGAATGAGAACATCCGGACGACAACGAGACACCGGCGACGATGGTGGTAGACATCCGAAGACAAAGACCCAGAGCCCAGAGATGACAGCCCATGGCGGAGTCGGGGGAGGGAGGAGCCAAGGTGGAGTAGAGGCCGATGGTGCAGAGCAACATGGCTGGCACAGGAGGCCTAGGCGATGCCGCGGCAGCGAGCGTCTGAGTTTAGCCCCTCCAGTTCGCACCGCCCGTCTATGTGGGACTCGAACCCGGGCCAGTCAGCATGGGAGGTGGGCACTCTAACAAGGATGCTAAAGACTGCAGTCTCTAGTGTCAGTCGCTAGAGTGCCTCTTGAGATTAGGGGAGTGAGGTTTACACGCACAGCTCTCACTAGCCTACGTCTGTTACACTCACCCCCCTAAACCTCACTCCGATCTGGGTCACGGCACCACTGTAGCCCCTCCAGTTCGCACCTCCCGCTCTAAGTGGGACGCGAACCCGGGGTTGTCCGCATGGGAGGCGGAGTGGGAGGTCTATGGGATGGTGGTAGTTAGCCCCGATCCAGAACAAAGGCTTCGGGGTCTAGTCGTCGAAGGGGCTGGTGACAGCAAGACGACAGAAGTTTTTGGTGAAAACGAAAAAATCCAGGCTCTGCCAAAACAGCAAATTGCGATGCACAATAATCCATTAAGGTCGGTCGATCTGTCACAGTGATGAAGAAGAAGATGATGATAATAGGTTCCAATATGAAATGTCTTTTAATAAAAAATGTATCATCTCAGGTACAGACAGAAGATGTAACGGTGCGTGCGTGCAACAAACGCAAACACAAACATCGACAGACAAACAGTGCACAGGGAGGAATTAATATACATGATGGTGATGAACTAAATGGTGAACAGCTGTGATGAATGGTTACTGATGAGTGGTGGGAAATTAGAACAAAGGAAATATGTGATGAATGAAAACAAACTGAAAGTCACTGAAAACGACACTAGAGACAAACACAACACAATAGGTGTGACAATTTTAACAATTTGCCGATATATACTGTACTATACATATATACTGTATGTGTATATATATATATATATATATATATATATATACACACACAAATTGTTAAAATATCTGAAAAATATTTACTTTAAATTATTTTACTATTCAGTTGACACCATATTTGGCATTAACACTTAACACCTTTTATACAAAATGGATATTTTCTCCAATGTCTAAAAACTAGTGTTGTTAAATAAGACTTAGAAAAAAGTTTAGAAAGCATAATGAAATAGTAATATTTACAAATTGAATTTGAAGTGAATGGATAAAAACATTCTACAATAAACAATTTGCAAGGAGTAAAAGAACTAAGCAAAGCAAATATTAAGGTATAAGCAAGGCCTGTTGATAATTATATTATTATAAAAGGTATACATGATAATTATACGATTATATGCCACCTACTTTGCTCTATGAGTCACAAGAGTTTTGTCTAGCACATGGGAATCGATTCGTGCCAATACTAATGGATTAAATAAATAATGAAAAACAGGAGAGAAATGTTTAAAAACACAAAGCTCTGCACTCATAATTGGCATAATTATGAGTGGCACAATAAACAACAGAACTTGAAAGACAAGACAATGTTCACCAGCTGCCCTCATTTACACCAGTTAGAAATTATATTTGCTAAACTTCTCACAACTGCCTGGACGCTTGAAGCTGTATCTCTCTGAGAAAAATCCCTGGGCTAAAGTCACTTAGTGAAAGAGGTTACATAATACGCAATAACACAGTGGCAGAAGTCAATAACTTCAGACAGAGATGTACTCTGCTCTAAAGAGGTTAACACAGTCAAGTGAGGTATTCTAGGGGTCCAAATGGCCATCTTGCATTCATTTTCACACAGGAAATGAGATTCATGTGTTTTGAGGCCAAGGTATTTGAACTTAACCACCATGAACCACAGAGACCAACATGTTCTACATTTTCCTGACAGTGGTGAAATTCTTTTGTGGAACTAAAAGAATTCTTACCAGTTTAACTGTCAATTCTCTGACATTCAGCACATTTCTTTTCTACAAAGACAGTTTGATTTCATGCAGTCTTAAAAGTAAAGGTTCTTTATTGGCGTTGATGGTTTCATGAAGAACATTTAACATTCCACAAAAGGTTCTTTAGATGATTAAAATGTTCTTAACAATTAGGGAGGAAATGGTTCTTTTAAGAACTGTTCACTGAAAGATTCTTTAGGGAATGGTTTTTGTGTGGCATAATGGCGAAAAAAAATGTATTTTCAAGAGTGTATAGGCCTTCATATAAAACCTAAGACAATTGAGACAATTGACATTATTTACTCACCCTCAAGTCGTTCCAAAACTTGTATGGCTTTCTCTCTTCTGTAGAAAACAAAAAGAGATATTTTGAAGATGTTCAAATGTTTTTGTCAACACACTGAAAGTCAATGGGGTCTAAAAAGTTTGCCAAATTAACAGCCATAGAAGAGACGAATGAAATGACAAAAACAGTGAACAAGTCACCATCTTGAGAGTTAATATTTCTGTCAATAATTTTTTGTATATGTAAAATATATAACATTTTGTTCTCCTTAGAAAGTACACACACTTTCTATATAAAACCATGAGTTTCTTGACACAATTTCATGGTACGTTTACACGACAACGATGTACTAAAAACAGAAACGTTTTTTGTTCGTTTTTTACAACAGACATTTTCTGCATCGTCAAAACAATCCCCATTCACATGGATTCCCGAAAACGACTAAAAACACTGTATTATTCATGACAGGCCAGTTGTTGGCAATGTCACTTTGTAAAGTAACACTACGTGCCTATTATCACTTTTTGGGTTTTGTTTCTGGATCTTGTCTGTCATGTGATCCTGCCATGTGTTCCCTTCTTCTACTTATTCTTCTTCTATAAACTACGTTGACAACGGGGATATACAAATCTCCATGGAGAAACTGACACCAGCGACGTATTCGAAGATAAGAGGATTACATGGAAAATGCTATAATTTTCAGATATTAGTATTTAGTTAAACACTAAGTTAGTTTATTAGTTAGTTAGTTATTAGTAAGTGTTTAAAAGAATATTGTTCTGCAGGATATCACAGTGATGTATGATAGATGAATGAAGTCTGTAGTTTTATGGGATTAATTTCCTGCCATGATTCAAAACTGAAAATAAAGTTCTGAAAGGTTTAAAGTAAGTGTTTGAAAACTCAAAATCTTAAAAAAAAAAGTTTTGCAAGATCAAAAAATAAGATTGGCAAGCTTGCAAAATGTAAAAAAATTTAAAATATCTCTGCAAACATTATGTTGTTTTTGAGATTTCCTTCTTCAGAACTGCAACATTTTTTTTACGATGTTGCGCAAACAATTTTTCAGAGTTTCAAATTTGTCATTGTTCTCCCACTGTATTCGTTTGTTTTCCAGGTTTGAAACCTTGTAAATGGTGATCTGAAAACTGGTGTGCGAATGTGTAAAAAAAAGTTTTGAAACTCTGAAAAAAGACTTTTGCAGGCTTGCAAAGTGGTAAAAAAAAATGAAATCTCTGCAAACATAATTTTGTTTTTGAGTTTTCCTTCTTCAGAAGTGCAACACTCTTTTTTACGGTGTTGTGCAATCATTTTTTCAGAGTTTCGAATTTGTCACTGTTCTCCCAGTGTATAGTTTGTTTTCCAGATTTGAAACCTTGTAAATGGTGATCTGAAAACCGGTGTGCGAATAGGTGAAAAAAAGTTTTGAAACTCTGAAAACTGAGGTTCGAAAGGGCGAAACTTATTACATTACATTACATGTGCACTCCTATTGCAGACTATTTTTTCAGAGCTGAGTTTACAACACCCACTTTGCGGAGATACGCCCACACAGTTGCGAGCTTGCGACTCACGTGATTTGTGGCAGCGTTGTATGGAAGTAAAATAATCCCAAATGTTTTTGAAACAAAAAGCCTGTTGAATTGCACTACTTGAAAAAGATATGCATTGCATTAACCCTGCTTGTATTTTAATGCATTGTATTTTTAGGGCTTGTATTTTTATAGGCTGAAATTTAGCATGGTTGAATATTTAAGCTGTGAATATTTCAAATCAAAACATTTCAAACACATTTTCATTAGTAAAATTTCAATAATCCATATTCACCTTTCATATTTCACTTCCAAAATATTCAAACTGATTAAAAATACAACCTATAATATTCAACAGGCGGTTTTCGGTCCATTTTATTTCGCTTTGCAAATTCGCTTCCACAAATTCAGTGGTTCAAATTCGACAGTAAATTCAACGTTGACATCCAGGAGCTGCAGGAAAAGTAGTAGATTACCGAGCATAATCTCCATCTGCTGTCAGTCGACCACACCAGCAGGGGGTGCAAGCGCGTGTTGTTGAGAAGACCAGAGCAACATTTAGACTAGAGCAATCCATTCATTCATAAAAACTCAGCATGCATTACGTTTTTTGTGACGATTATCTGGGTCAGTATATATGCGGAAAAGATGATATCTAAAGGCACAAAAGCTGTTTTTATGTTTCATTCATTGTTACTTTCCCTGTGTAGCCTTATGTTATCAGCCTTTTCTACAGTGAACGGGATTATAATCTGTTTCCCTCAATACATCATCATACTCAAAGATTCCCCGAATTCCGTCAGGACTTAAGCGCTTAACGTAGCTTAATGGACTACAGTACAGTGATATAAAAGACCAAACTCGCACCTTATTTGGAAAGTATGTATTGTACATATACTGCATTAGATTAAACTGTGAAGTAGCACTTTCATATTGTTGTTCTATATTGTTAGTTTAACTAGTCGCTTTGGATAAAAGTGCCAGCTAAAAGACTAAATGTAAAATTGGGTTGACATTCGCACATTTAGGGACCGTCTCTAAAGTAACAAGTCCTATAGGCCTAAACGTTTCTAACTTCAATAGCAAACTTCAATCTATTTGAATAAATTGCGCATTATGCCTGAGCCTGACACCTACACGAACACTTTACAGTTGGTTTTATGACTGTAAGTCGTTCTTTTCAAATGGTATTTAAATTAGAAACGTGTATACCAATGTCGTATGTAACTTTAGAGACGGTCCCTAAATGTGCGAATGTCCAATGTCAAACCAAATTTATGCCAGTATATCACTGGGAAACGCTCAGCATTAAACTTTGCGCGTTAAATTCATATTCTGAGTCCATCTGCTAGCCTGCGAGTTTGGTCTTTTATGTCCATTAAGCTACGTTAAGCGTTTTATATGTCCAGCAGGGGAATCCTGACATATTGAAGGAAACCAAACCCTAGTACTGCATGCAGCACATCGCTGCAATATAAGGTGAAGGCAACTAAACAACCAAGAGAAATATGTCAAATGTAACACTGGATCTGTACATCCGCATCGGGGGAATAACATTATCGTTCATGGTAGAGAAAGATGCATGTAGGCTACACAGGAAAAGTAATCGTGAACACACTGAATTTCACATAAAACAGACGTCATAATAATCACAAATACACTTACATTTTTGTAAATAAGTTTTTATGAATGAATGGCTTGCACTAACTGTTGCTCTGGTCTTCGTCAACAACACGCGCTTGCACCCCCTGCTGGTGTGGTCGACTAACAGCAGATGGAGATTATGCTCGGTAATCTACTACTTTTCCTGCAGCTCCTGGATGTCAATGTTGAATTTACTGTCGAATTTGAACCACTGAATTTGTGGAAGCGAATTTGCAAAGCGAAATAAAATGGACCGAAAACCGCCTGTTGAATATTTTAGGTTGTATTTTTAATCAGTTTGAATATTTGGGAAATGAAATATGAAAGGTGAATATGGATTATTGAAATTTTACTAATGAAAATGTGTTTGAAATGTTTTGATTTGAAATATTCACTGCTTAAATATTTAACCATGCTAAATTTCAGCCTATAAAAATGCAAGCCCTAAAAATACAATGCATTAAAATACAAGCAGGGTTAATGCAATGCATATTTTTTTCAAGTAGTACAATTCAACAGGCTTTTTGTTTCAAAAACATTTGGGATTATTTTACTTCCATAGCGTTGTCACGCAGTTCTGCTCTGAAACTCTGAAACTCAGACTGAGCGAAAATGAAGCTTCGCAACCTCGCAACTTAAAAAAAAAAGCCTGGAGGGGGGGCCTTCTGCTCTTGGCCAATGCTTTGCTGTCTGCTGACGCACAGTCCAATCACAAGTCGTATTTACTGGAAAGGTGGGATTGACCGACTGCTCCGCCAATGACGAAAGCGTATGGGATGAATATAATATATTCATGCATTCTAGAAACGAGTCAATGAATGCACGCATGCAACCTGATCAACATCTTACTTGTTGCATGCGCAAATTCTGAGCTACATTAATACAAAATCGAGGTTTTGTATTAACAACTATGGCTCTAGTTGTACAAAATGCTGCACATTCATGTGATTCTGGATTTTGCACACACAAGTTGTATTGTATTAGTTTAAATGACACACATTTATGAGTTTGTCAAATGTGTAGTTGTAAATGTGTAGTTGTGCCCACATTAATAACTAGCACCAGGCCTATTCATTTGTATTTGTTTGTGTGTGGGTTGTGAAATGCTTAAAAACCGCGAAAAGAAAGTCTCAAAATCCAAATGAATCAAATGAGATCGACTCAGAAAAGACGTCAATGAATGCACGCGTGTCACCTGATCCACACATTCACGTCTTCTTTGTTGCATGCGCAAATGAAATTATGATACACTAATACAAAAGAAAACATTTGTATTCACAAAAATGTCTCTATTTGTACAAATTGCAAATCTTGTGTGATGTCCTAAACTGCCGAGATAATCACACAAGCGTGCCGTGGCTAGACGTCCACTAATGACACGTCCGATACGCAAACCAAACGAATGACTCATTTTAACCATTCACTTTAAAGAATAGTTAAAACAACTGACCTGTCCAACACTGAACTCACGAGACCTCTGAATCGGTGCACAAAAAATCGATAACACTTATAGATTAGTTAACATTTACTATTAACTAGTGCTGGGCAACGATTAAAAAATGTAATCGCGATTAATCGTATGATCTTCTTCGCGATTAATCGCATTGTTACGCGCAAAATTGAATAATGAATTCTAAAGTAGTGTATTGCGCACTTTTGATTTAAATGTACTGCTACAAAAGTGCAATAACATGTGGTTTGCAAAAACTTTAAACAAATAAGGTGCTTTTATACCAGCAGTATTCCCTTTACACAGTATCAATAAAATATTTCTTGTAAATCTCAACTTAAACATTAATGTAATCAAATCAAATATTTAAACAAAGCTATTTGCCACTGCCAGGGCATTATCTTTTATCTAGCTTGTTAAAACGAGTCCTGTTTTCTTGTGTTTTTTTTTCTGAACAGGTATCTTGTATCAGGGAGCAGCAGAAACAGTCTATGTAGTCAAAGGGTCATGATCACTACTACAGATATAAGTCGACCAACGTTACTTCTCTGATAGCAGCTTAGGTTTGGTCATGGCATGCCATGGTTTCCCACGTAAGATTACATTAAACAGAGGTAGAGTGAGGTGAAGTGGTCGAGCACAGGTGCAGCGACAAGCGGGTGCGTTCCTGTGAAACTGTTGCGGTCACGCCCGCGCGTTGCCGAAGTTGAATTGTCTAACTTTTTTGTACACGACGCGCAGCACAAATCATTGGAAGAGAGACTGATCCTCGGCTCGCTGTTTGTGAGTTTCCAGAATCTAAATAGTTATCAGGATATCAACAGGAGGGAATTCACATGGCAGAGCATCCCCGCTAAACTAAACGCAGGCCTATCAGGTAAAGTTATGTATAATTTTAATTTAAGTTAAAAAGGCTACAGTTGCATAGCGTTCAGAAGCCGTTGTCATGGTTACTATCCATAAAGCGCCTGTCATTCACTCGCGGAGCGCTGTCTCCCTTTCTGAGAGAACCTGCCAAAGCCTCTCCACTGCTTGTTTGGGTGGGTTATTTGCTGGCTGACCAACATCCCACCCCTCCTGTGATCATGGTTTGACTGTAGGCCTATGTGTATTCAGAGCCAGTGAGCAATGGACTTTCAAAATAATAAAAAAAAAAACTCTGCGTTAACGCGCGATAAAAAAAATTGTCGGCAAATTATAAGGGCCCTTACATAGTCAACGCATCGGTACGCATACGCGTGCGCAAGGCTACACATCGCTACGCTTCGGCCGCCATTATGCGTCGATGCGTAGCCAAATGTGTCATCCTAGTTTTTGATACGCGACGCGCCGATGCACGCAATACTATGCATTGTCGGTGGGGGCGACATTGCAAGTAATGTACATAAAAAGGTATATTATTATGTTTACAGAAGAAGAAGATTTGAATACAATGGCGGGCGAAGAGGAAAAGTTATGCGAGCTTGTTCGTATACATCCTTTGTTGCCGCCGATGTAAAATCAGCAATATGCACTCCTCTTCAGTTGCCATTTTGATCTGAATATTACGTGACCCGACTCTAGACTCTACTGCTGCACGATCGGTGTATTGCATTTCACGCATCGCCGGTGACGCTTGTGTACTATGAAAAGGAGCGCGTAGCTCGCGTCGCTCGCGTTGCTTGCTCGCGTTGCTCGCGTTGACTATGTAACGGCCCTAATTAATAAATGCGTTAACGCGATAATAACGCGTTAACTTGCCCAGCACTACTATTAACAAACTGCACTTGCAGCATTGTTAATGTTAATGTCAATATTTAGAGAGTCTGTAGGCCTATAGGCCCACTATATGTGTTGTAGCCATTAAATAAGCGCATTTAGTTTCATTTTTGGTTAAAATATTATAATGTTATTTTTTTTCCACATCTATGCTGATTATGAAAATTGAACAGCATGAATAAGATGGATGCGCAATATATCGGAAGATATGATGGGTCAGACATGATTTTGACCACTAAATTAAGTTTTGTTTTGTAGAAAGCCTTTCTTTAAAGTGAATTTCGTTTTGTATAAATTGTATCTTAATTTTTAATAAATTTTTCATCAACCAATTGCCTGGATATATATTAAATAAGAAGCAAATGGCAGACAATATATTCACGGAGGCGCGGGCGCGATTGCATTGCACGTGAACTGGAGCTCATCTCATCATAAATTTTGCTCATTTAAATAATAGAGTGTGTGTATGTATATATATATATATATATATATATAATTGCGCAGCTCCCCCTGTCAATGATCTAGCACCCCCTCAGCACCTGCGTTAAAAATTATCTGGCGCCGCCCCTGTTGAAAGGCCTTTGGTTGTGGATAGTAAAACATTTCTGCAACATTAATCAAGTTCATTGATAATTGTGCTTGCATGTGTTAATCATTTTGAGACTATATTTTAATACAGCACTTTGGCCAACAACTGTTGTTTTTAAATGTGCTCTATAAATAAATATGACTGACTGACTGACTATCATCCCATACGCTTTCGTCATTGGCGGAGCAGTCGGTCAATCCCACCTTTCCAGTAAATACGACTTGTGATTGGACTGTACGTCAGCAGACAGCAAAGCATTGGCCAAGAGCAGAAGGCCCTCCCTCCAGGCTTTTTTTTTTGAAGTTGCGAGGTTGCGATGCTTCATTTTCGCTCAGTCTGAGTTTCAGAGTTTCAGAGCAGAACTGCGTGACAACGCTGCCACAAATCACGTGAGTCGCAAGCTCGCAACTGTGTGGGCGTATCTCCGCAAAGTGGGTGTTGTAAACTCAGCTCTGAAAAAATAGTCTGCAATAGGAGTGCACATGTAATGTAATGTAATAAGTTTCGCCCTTTCGAACCTCAGTTTTCAGAGTTTCAAAACTTTTTTTACCTATTCGCACACCAGTTTTCAGATCACCATTTACAAGGTTTCAAATCTGGAAAACAAACTATACACTGGGAGAACAGTGACAAATTCGAAACTCTGAAAAAATGATTGCACAACACCGTAAAAAAGAGTGTTGCACTTCTGAAGAAGGAAAACTCAAAAACAAAATTATGTTTGCAGAGATTTCATTTTTTTTTACCACTTTGCAAGCCTGCAAAAGTCTTTTTTCAGAGTTTCAAAACTTTTTTTTACACATTCGCACACCAGTTTTCAGATCACCATTTACAAGGTTTCAAACCTGGAAAACAAACGAATACAGTGGGAGAACAATGACAAATTTGAAACTCTGAAAAATTGTTTGCGCAACATCGTAAAAAAAATGTTGCAGTTCTGAAGAAGGAAATCTCAAAAACAACATAATGTTTACAGAGATATTTTTACTTTTTTTACATTTTGCAAGCTTGCAAATCTTATTTTTCGATCTTGCAAAACTTTTTTTGTAAGATTTTGAGTTTTCAAACACTTACTTTCAACCTTTCAGAACTTTATTTTCAGTTTTGAATCATGGCAGGATATTAATCCCATATTGTTTGAGAGCATATGTTATTTATAAGGAATATAATTATATTTAAAAAAATTAAACACTTTTTTTTAAAGTCATAGCTTGTGGGGTAAAACAGTGTGGGGTGGGGTAAAACGCCCCCTAGGGGGCATAGTTTCTCTCTATCATAATTACAATAATAACATATTTCTGTCTATCAAATCCTTTGTTTTCCCACGTAATGCAGTATAACTACGTGGTAAAATAAAACTATTTGAACAAAACATAAATAAATGACCTCAAGTGAGCATTAGCTAGCCAGATAGCTAGCACAGTTAGCTCACTGATAGAAATTTGGCTATTTTGGACATTCCTGAAATAAATATTAAGATATATGCATGTTGATAAATTACTTGCCTTTTACTTTTAGAGATTAAAAACTAAAGTCTGTTAATTTCGCTGTTGAAGCAAACTGGTTGGTAAGAAAGGGGGCATTTTACCCCACCCACCTTCATGCTTTGTACAAAAATATTTTCAGTCAAAATTATAAATATTTATGAAGGCTGAGCAATTTTAATATTTGGTGAATAACTCCTGCCATAGTCACTCAAAACTGGCATGGCAATTCTAGTCACATTTATGTTTTGTTTCACAGTAATGTCACATTTTCCTTAAGGGGGGGCGTTTTCCCCCACTCTACACCTACTATGTGTTCCCTTGTCTGTTGTGTCATGTTGTCATTGGTTCATTGTTAAATTGTTCGCAGGTGTTCCTTGTCTAGTCGTTAGTTTTGTGTATTTAAGCCCTCATGTTTGCCCTGTGTCTTTGTCTAGTATTGTTTTGTGTAACCGCTATTTGTAAGCCTCATGTCTATGTTCTTGTTTCTAGTTTCATGCCACACCATGCTTTTGTTTTATGTTTGATTGTTTTGTTAATAAACTGCACTTGGGTTCTCAACAAGCTTGCCTCCAGTGAACTAAATCATTACAGAATACTAGAGCAAAGATGGACACAGCAATTCGTCTCTTCCGCCTCAACCAATACGTGGAGGAGTTTTGTTCGCTTTGCCATGGGGTAGATTTTGGTGATGAGGTCTTGAAAGACATGTTTCGCCATGGACTTGATGAATTGATTTACTACCTCATGCCTGCCAATACCCCTCACTGCACTCTGGTGCAGTATATGGACTTTGCCCTTTTGTTGAGCAGCTCGTCATATACTGTGGGCTTTGCGGATGAGTCCCGCAAGCCCACAGTATCCCTTCAGCATGAGCCTCACGTCCTGCCTGCCGAGCCGGAGACTGTTCACGTCAGTCCTGCCGAGCCAGAGACTGTTCACGTCAGTCCTGGCGAGCCAGAGACTGTTCACGTCAGTCCTGCCGAGCCAGAGACTGTTCACGTCAGTCCTGGCGAGCCAGAGACTGTTCACGTCAGTCCTGCCGAGCCAGAGACTGTTCACGTCAGTCCTGCCGAGCCAGAGACTGTTCACGTCAGTCCTGCCGAGCCAGAGACTGTTCACGTCAGTCCTGCCGAGCCAGAGACTGTTCACGTCAGTCCTGCCGAGCCAGAGACTGTTCACGTCAGTCCTGCCGAGCCAGAGACTGTTCACGTCAGTCCTGCCGAGCCAGAGACTGTTCACGTCATTCCTGCCGAGCCAGAGACTGTTCACGTCAGTCCTGCCGAGCCAGAGACTGTTCACGTCAGTCCCGTCACGTCAGTCCTGTTCACGTCAGTCCCGTCACGTCAGTCCTGTTCACGTCAGTCACGCTCAGTCCCGAGCCAGAGACTGTTCACGTCATGCCCGCCATGCCAGAGACTGTTCACGTCAGTCCCGTCACGTCAGTCCTGTTCACGTCAGTCCCGTCACGTCAGTCCTGTTCACGTCAGTCACGCTCAGTCCCGAGCCAGAGACTGTCCTGCCAAGCCAGAGACTGTTCACGTCATGCCCGCCGTGCCAGAGACTGTTCACGTCAGTCCCGTCACGTCAGTCCTGTTCACGTCAGTCACGCTCAGTCCCGAGCCAGAGACTGTTCACGTCAGTCATGCCGAGCCAGAGACTGTTCACGTCAGTCCTGCCGAGCCAGAGACTGTTCACGTCAGTCCTGTTCACGTCAGTCCTGTTCACGTCAGTCACGCTCAGTCCCGAGCCAGAGACTGTTCACGTCAGTCATGCCGAGCCAGAGACTGTTCACGTCAGTCCCGTCACGTCAGTCCTGTTCACGTCAGTCCCGTCACGTCAGTCCCGTTCACGTCAGTCACGCTCAGTCCCGAGCCAGAGACTGTTCTGCCGAGCCAGAGACTGTTCACGTCATGCCCGCCGTGCCAGAGACTGTTCACGTCAGTCCCGTCACGTCAGTCCTGTTCACGTCAGTCACGCTCAGTCCCGAGCCAGAGACTGTTCACGTCAGTCCTGACCAGTCCCGAGCCAGAGACTGTTCACGTCAGTCCCGTCACGTCAGTCCTGTTCACGTCAGTCACGCTCAGTCCCGAGCCAGAGACTGTTCACGTCAGTCATGCCGAGCCAGAGACTGTTCACGTCAGTCCTGACCAGTCCCGAGCCAGAGACTGTTCACGTCAGTCCCGTCACGTCAGTCCTGTTCACGTCAGTCACGCTCAGTCCCGAGCCAGAGACTGTTCACGTCCGTCCTGCCGAGCCAGAGACTGTTCACGTCAGTCCTGCCGAGCCAGAGACTGTTCACGTCAGTCCTGCCGAGCCAGAGACTGTTCACGTCAGTCCTGCCGAGCCAGAGACTGTTCACGTCCATCCTGCCGAGCCAGAGACTGTTCACGTCAGTCCTGCCGAGCCAGAGACTGTCCACGTCAGTCCTGCCGAGCCAGAGACTGTTCACGTCAGTCCTGCCGAGCCAGAGACTGTTCACGTCAGTCCTGCCGAGCCAGAGACTGTTCACGTCAGTCCTGCCGAGCCAGAGACTGTTCACGTCAGTCCTGCCGAGCCAGAGACTGTTCACGTCAGTCCTGCCGAGCCAGAGACTGTTCACGTCAGTCCTGCCGAGCCAGAGACTGTTCACGTCAGTCCTGCCAAGCCAGAGACTGTTCACGTCAGTCCCGTCACGTCAGTCCTGTTCACCTCAGTCACGCTCAGTCCCGAGCCAGAGACTGTTCACGTCATGCCCGCCATGCCAGAGACTGTTCACGTCAGTCCCGTCACGTCAGTCCTGTTCACCTCAGTCACGCTCAGTCCCGAGCCAGAGACTGTTCACGTCATGCCCGCCATGCCAGAGACTGTTCACGTCAGTCCCCTCACGTCAGTCCTGTTCACGTCAGTCCTGTTCACGTCAGTCACGCTCAGTCCCGAGCCAGAGACTGTTCACGTCAGTCCCGTCACGTCAGTCCTGTTCACGTCAGTCCCGTCACGTCAGTCCCGTTCACGTCAGTCACGCTCAGTCCCGAGCCAGAGACTGTTCACGTCAGTCCCGTCACGTCAGTCCTGTTCACGTCAGTCACGCTCAGTCCCGAGCCAGAGACTGTTCACGTCAGTCCCGTCACGTCAGTCCTGTTCACGTCAGTCACGCTCAGTCCCGAGCCAGAGACTTTTCACGTCAGTCCTGCCGAGCCAGAGACTGTTCACGTCATGCCGGCCGAGCCAGAGACTGTTCACGTCAGTCCTGCCGAGCCAGAGACTGTTCACGTCAGTCCTGCCGAGCCAGAGACTGTTCACGTCAGTCCTGCCGAGCCAGAGACTGTTCACGTCCATCCTGCCGAGCCAGAGACTGTTCACGTCAGTCCTGCCGAGCCAGAGACTGTTCACGTCAGTCCTGCCGAGCCAGAGACTGTTCACGTCAGTCCTGAGGTATATTTAAGTATTAGTTGTCTGCATGTAGTATCTTTTCAGGCCTTATCTTATGTGTGTATTCGATGCAAAATGTACTTTCATTTTAGCCACCTAAAGAGTGTCTTAAAGCTGTGATTTTCTGGTTATTGCTGTTTGAAACTGGAAATCTGTTCTTGCAGGAAATTGCTTATCGCAGACCATATCTCGAGAGATGCTTTACAGCTCTATAGAGGTGGAATAAGATCTCCAACCTTTATCAGGTGCAACACTTTAATATGTGCAACGACACATATTCACACTTCAAAACTTAGACAATTTCCATCAGATTCGGGGTTAAAGTTATTATAACTTGTTTGAATCATCTCAATAGCTGAAATAATATGAGGATCACTTCTGGTTGTGAACATTTCCATCAAGACTTTCTCTCTATCTGTGTGGCATTCCCTGTACGCTGTATCTCAGCTGAAATGGTTTATTGTATCCTGTGTGCAAAACACTCTCACTTGCAAACTGAGAACAGAAGAGTTTCTATTAATTTCATACGGTTTGTTAAATTTCTCCTTTGTTTTTAAGCCATAAATGCTGCACAGATTTTTGTTGCATTTATTCATGTAGCAGATGCAACTTACAAATGAGGAACATTACAAATAATTAATCATAATATCCTTTTCTTTAAAAAAAAAAAAAAAAATTAATACTTTTATTCAGCAAGTATGCATTAAATTAATCAAAAGTGACATTAAATACATTTATACTGCCACCAAAGATTTTTGCTAGGAGTATAAATGATGACCTGGATCATGGTTTACACAAAAATATTAAGCAGCTCAACATTGATAATAATAGGAAATGTTTCTTGAGCAGCAACGAATCATATTAGCATGATTTCTGAAGGATCATGTGACACTGAAGACTGGAGTAATGATGCTGAAATTCAGCTTTGCATCACAAGAATAAATTACATTTTAATATATATATATATATATATATATATATATATATATATATATATATATATATATATATATATATAAAACAGACCAAAAATCTTTCCAACCCCAAACTTTTGAATGGTATATATATACTTTCCAGGTGGGTTTTGGCATATTGATGGATAGGAGACTTTAGTGTAATCAAATCACCTTTCAAGATCATGGAGGTTCATCACAAGCTGATGATAAACAGTATAATGGCTGCATAATGAGCCTTCTATTTTTGCATTTTGTTCAATAATACAAAATATAGCCAATGTAAAGACATTTTAAATCTGGATCTTTTTCTCATGAGAAAAAAACTCTTGTGTCTCAAACTGTGCACATCACACATAAGCCATGAAAGACATGCAATAAATGTGACTTCAGAGTGAGTTTTACCCTTAAAACCCCTGACAAAGAGTTGTTAGAGAATTCTCAGTCTGTGTGTATACGTTTGTGTCTGTGTCTGGGTGAGTTTGGGGTGTGTATATGTGTAAGCTTCGTTTTGCCCCTCCTCCTAACTGTGACTGTGTGTTTGTGTGTGTGTGTGTGGGTGTGTGTGTGTGTGAGAGAGAGAGAGAGAGAGAGAGAGAGAGAGAGAGAGAGAGAGAGAGAGTTTGTTTTTCCCATCAACCTCATCATAAACGTAACTATCCCACTTCTGTGACTTTCCCTATGGATACCTGGTATGTGTACTTTTACTCTCTTCTTTTCATCTTAGTCGAGCATGCGTGTGTCTTTATTTGATTTGACTTTCATTTCACACAAGAACTAAGAAGTCGTCTTTTCAAAAGAAAGAAAACTGCTGCAAGATTTCTGTGCTCCTGCGCTGTTGCGTGGCTTTCCAGACAGAGTGATTTAGCATATGGTCAACAGATGAGATGGGATTCTTTACAATGGGTGTTTAATATTTTGGTGTAGCAGATAATTTGTTCATATATACTTACCTCAAATAACTCCCAGATGGAAATGGTTAAAACAGTAGAATGAAATGCATAAAGCTGTCAGACTGTATAAGACACAAGCGTTTAGTTTAAGCAAGATGAACTTGTATATGCAAAACTATAATTTGCAATAAGGGCTTTGGCATACCTGTTAAGATCAGTTGAGACATGCGTGAATTTCCATACTGGTTTGGTTAATTATGGCTCTTGCTGATCCCGTTGGAGGACTTGTTTGTCCATGATTTAGCATTTTGAAACGGTATGTTAAATGCTACTTAAAAATACCCCAAACTTTTGAACGGTTTGAACACACACACACACCCTGGTTCGATATCTTTGTTGGGACTTTCCATAGACGTGATGGTTTTTATACTGTAAAAAACTGTATATTTTGTCCCCTTACACTAACCCGACCCCTAAACCTACCCATCACACACAACTTTCTGCATTTTTACATTTTCAAAAAAACTCATTCTGTATGATTTATAAGCTTTTGTACCCATGGGGACCCGCTGGCTGGTCCCCACAATGTAGGCTATCTCCGGTTTTACAATCCTTGTGGGGACATTTGGTCCTCACAATGTAATATAAACCACACACACACACATACGTTCAAAAGTTTGGGGTGTTTTTAAAAAGCATTTAATATAGCATTTTAAAAATTAAAAAAATGGGAAATATAAGATAATTTCTGTTTTTTCACCAACCTTATTGGTGTAATGATGATTATATTTTCATTGCCCCCTTATGTGACCAGTGCTGTTTTTTTCCCCAATGCAAACACATCTGCAAGTTGAACTTTCACATACATCTCCCACTTACAAGCACAAAATTATTCTTCTTTTGAAAAGACAGCTCACGTTATCCATTGGTTTAATTGAGAATGAATCCTCGGGACAGGGGAGGAATCCTCATTCCATCCCATTATATCCTGCCGCCAGTTGCATAGAGCACCAATGAAAATGGCCCACAATGAGTCTACACTTAAAATCCGTTTAAACTTACAGGCTTGTTCATGTTTCTGCATATTTCTTCTTCCTAACACATATGCAGCCGTTACGTGTTAAAATATGTGCATGTGTTTGTTGATTGAACTCACATGATAACAAGAAGATGGTAAATGACGCAAGCCATCAAGAGGAAGCACCTGTGAGAAAAGAGCACAAAATGATTTAGTGCATTGGATTATTCCAGATGTGCATTATAGGACTTTTTGTACTAACACTAAATAGCTATTCTTTCATTCTTCACCACAGAAAAAAAGTGCAGATTTTGCCAGCAAATTGCTAAAACACCACATTTATGTTTAACTCATATGAATGAGTTCATTTGAGTTGATATTTTATCATTATTATTTATTTTCTAGCTTTTCTAGCTTATTTTAGTTTGTCCAAGCTGCTCATCATTTCCGTACAATGAAAGTGAATAGAGACTCTGGCTTTTGAGCTCCAAAAATAAAATAAAAAAGTACTAAAAAAGATGTCGATATGAGTTGTGCATTATAATTCAATACTTGCAAAACATTCATTAGCTGTGTGAGTAAAATAAACTGGTTGTGATGTGTCATATTTGAATGTTAGACTACAAGTGTTGTTATTGTTTGTTAAAACTAAAACTAATACAATTAGTTTTCAGTAACTGCAATAAAGCTGAAATAAATTCAAATATAAATATTACAAGAAAAACGTCTCAGGTTACGACTGTAACCATAGTTCCCTGAGAAAGGGAACAAGACGATGCGTCAACGACGCTTTGGGAACGCGCCCAGCGTGAATGCGTCTGAAGCATCTATGTCATCTATGTCAGGGCAGATGGGTTACTGTGAGAGATCACCGCTCTAGTCGCGGATCAAAGAACCACTCTTCCGTTCCGATTCCCATAACAAATCGATTTGCCCCACTCAGTGAAACACCCACTGAGAATTCTGTTGATTGTGCCCTGGTAATTGGTGATTCGATCACACGGAACGTGAAAATAGAGACACCAGCCACCATAGTCACATGTTTGCCGGGAGCCAGAGCGCCTGACATCAAAGCAAATTTAAAAGTGCTGGCTAATGCTAATCGTAAATTCTCTATTCTCTATCATTATTCATGTCGGCACTAATGATGTTCGACTCCGCCAGTCGGAGATCACCAAAATTAATATTAAAGAGGTGTGTGAACTCGCAAGTACGATGTCAGGCACTGTAATTTGCTCTGGCCCCCTTCCTGTACGCAGGAGTGATGAGATAGTTAGCCGATTGGCCTCACTGAATGGTTGGCTGTCGAAGTGGTGTCCGCAGAATAATATAAAATTCATAGACAATTGGAAAAGTTTTTGGGGCAAGCCTGATCTGTTGAAAAGAGATGGTATCCATCCCTCCTGGGCTGGTGCTGCTCTTCTCTCTAGTAATTTGGCTCATAGTCTTAGAGCTAAAACATGACAATCTGGGGCTCAGGTCAGGAAGCAGACAGACTGGCTAAACCGACCGTCTGCTAGCGGCCTCACGTCACCAAGGTCAGATAAATCCCATCACATAGAGCCTCTTTCACCTAGATATCATCATATAGAGACTGTGTCTGTTCCCCGAATTTGGAAATCCAAAAAACGTCAGGTTAAAAATTTAATTGATGTTCAACAAATAAAAAACAGATATAATACAGATGAGCAAATGATAAAGCTTGGGTTGCTGAATATTCGATCCCTTACTTCAAAATCTCTTATAGTTAATGATATGATTTCAGATTATAATCTTGATATGCTGTGTTTGACAGAAACCTGGCTAAAACCAAACGATTACATTATTTTAAATGAGTCAACCCCACAAGATTACAGTTATAAAAATGAACCTCGTCTGAAAGGCAAAGGGGGAGGTGTTGCTGTAATTTATAGTAATATTTTCAAAACCACTAAGAAATGTAGCTTTAAATATACTTCTTTTGAAGTATTGGTGCTTAATGTAAAAATATATAGTGTAAACGATAAATCACATTTGAGAATTCTGCTGGCTACTGTGTACAGGCCACCAGGGCACCATAAAGATTTTATCAAAGAATTTGCGGACTTTCTATCAGATTTAGTATTGGCTGCAGATAAAGTACTAATTGTTGGTGATTTTAATATACATGTAGATAATGAAAAAGATGCTTTGGGATTGGCATTTAAAGACATTGTAAACTCAATTGGAGTTAGACAACACGTGTCAGGACCTACTCATTGTCGTAATCATACTCTAGATCTAATATTATCACATGGAATAGATGTTGATGCTGTTGAAATTCTGCAGCAGAGCGATGACATCTCAGATCATTATCTAGTCTCATGTAAATTACATTAAGCCAAGGCTGCAAAGCCGACTCCGTGTTATAAATACGTTAGACCTATAACTTCTGCCACTAAAGATTGCTTTATCAATAATCTTCCTAATCAGTTTCATCATCTCAGCATCCCAGATAGCTTAGAAGAACTCGATATTGCAACAGAAACGTTTAACTCTCTCTTTTCCAGCACTTTAGACGCAGTTGCTCCGTTGCGCTTAAAGAAGATTAAAGAAAATAGTCCAACGCCGTGGTACAGCGAGCACACTCAGGCCCTAAAGAGAGCAGCCAGAAAAATGGAGCGCAACTGGAAGAAAACTAAACTAGAGGTATTTCGGATTTCGTGGAAAGAGAGCTCAATTGCTTACAGAGAGGCTTTAAAAGCTGCTAGATCTGCTTATTTTTCAAACCTATTAGAAGAAAATAAACATAATCCTAGGTATTTATTTGAAACAGTGGCTAAACTAACGAAAAAGAAAGCTTCAAGCTCAGAAGTGTCAAAGCAACACGGCAGTGATGACTTTATGAACTTCTTCACTTATAAGATTGATAATATCAGGGACAAAATTATAACTATGCAACCGTCTACCACAGTATCGCATCAGGAAGTGCATTGTAGTCTCCCTGAGGAAAAATTTGATTTATTTGTTGCTATAGGAGAGGAAGAATTCTGCAAACTCGTTAATGAAAGAAACACTGAAAGAGATGTTTCCAGAGGTCATATATCCTCTTCTTAATATCATTAATTCATCTTTGTCTCTAGGATACGTACCAAAAACCTTTAAACTGGCTATGATAAAACCGCTTGTTAAAAAACCACAACTTGATCCTACAGAATTAGTCAATTACAGGCCGATCTCGAATCTGCCTTTTCTGTCAAAGATATTAGAAAAAGCAGTATCTTCACAACTATGTTCCTTTCTAGAAAGAAATGATATCTGCGAGGATTTTCAGTCCGGATTTAGACCGTACCATAGCACCGAGACCGCTCTCATTAGAGTCACAAATGATTTGCTCTTATCATCCGATCGTGGTTGTATCTCTCTATTAGTGTTACTCGATCTTAGTGCTGCATTTGACACCATTGACCACAACATTCTTGTAAGTCCTGCTAATTCGATCCAAGGGCGGCATTCAAATTAGCGGTGAAGGTCTCAACGCGCGTTCCGTCTCTTCCAATGGCAAAAGGATTTTTTAATTAAATATAATATATTTTGTCTTATGTATTAACTCGTTTCATCTGACTCCATAGAATGAAAGTGTTTTAATGATATCTGTGCATCATTAAATATACGTTAATGTTTGACTATTCCTTTTAACTCCAATGAAAATAAAGTCAAAGTCTGTTAGAATAATCAAATATAACAATTTATTATGTCAGGTAAATGTATTTTAACAATTCCATAATCAATTGAAAGATAATCAATGCAAATCATCAAATGTTTTAGGTAGGGATGTCCCGATACCACTTTTTCACTTCCGATACCGATACCGATGCCGCAGCTTTGGCTTTTGCCGATACCGATATTAATCCGATATTTTTATTTTATTCTTAAACTAATAAAAAATATAGCAATTTTCTCAATTAGCCACCTAAAATATACCTCCTATATAGTCCACAACAACAGTTGATTATGAAAGATTGCCACCCTTTATTCAAACACTACAAAAAAATAAAGAAATTTATAAATGAAAGAAAATACAGGTACTTCAGTACTTAAAGCTAGCTAGCTACCAACAGGTTTAAAGTTAAAACAATTTAAACAGCAGCATTCTACATTGTAAATACCAGTACAGTTTTTGTTTTTTAAATCAATTAGAATTTCTATAACTGTGTGTTAAACTGATTATCACTCTTGTGTGTGTTAAACACAATCTACTTAATACAGACAGCTTCATTATAAAGATAAACAACAAATCCCCAAAATATATGATCATAATCTATGACAAAAATGCTATTATAAACTAGATTAGTGGATAATACACATTGCTCTTTTTATTGTTGTAAAATACATTCATGAAAAACAAGATAACAAAAATGAAAAAGATAATTATTTTAGATATAGCTAAATCTGCTATAAAATTGAGACATGTTTTAAGTGTATTGCACAGCTATTTAATGAGGCAGCAACATTAATAATTATTAATGTTAATAAGCTTTAATTGCGTCAATGCATTATGATATGAAAGGCTCCAATACAGTGCGGCACAAAGCGCTTATGCGCATCCCGAGCGGAGAATGATGCGCTTGAAGCCACGTGGAGTTCCAGCACGCAGCGCGTCGAGTCCGCTTTGAAAAGTTCAAAGCACAACGGAGATACATATTGATGGACAGTGTATTATACAGTATCTATCTATGCAATCGTTTATTGAGCCTTTTCTTTTAACAGTTTTAAATTTCAGTTACTGTGCGCGTGAAGAATATAGTGCTCTGACTCTAGTGTTGTGATCAAACTGACAGCGTCCGACACCCGGTAGAGAGTAACACGATTGAGTTACAGCAATAAAGTCCAGCAAGATAAAGTTGTTTTATGCGAAAACATAGACCTTTATCTTACAGATCAAGTATAATAGTATTAACATTGAATCATCTTGAAGATAGTTTCATCATTGACTGCAACCGAACGCGACGCGCTGTTTGAATGCTGAATGGAGAATGACTGACAGCCGCGAGAGGGAAAAATTTACGTGATCTTGAATTTAATTACTTAAATATTAATTTATATCTCACATAATAGCTTCAGAACACTTATAATAGAGTGCACGAAAACGTTATGGTACTTTAGAATGTTTTTGTGCATTTTGTGGGGCTTAACAATAACACATAATACCACAATATCGGATTTGGATCGGCCTCGTCTGATCGATGTCAGATCGATACCCGATCCCGCAAAAATGGCAGTATCGGAGCGATACCGATCCTGAGTATCGGATCGGGACATCCCTAGTTTTAGGATTAGAGAAATAGATGCAAACCCAACATGAACTACATGAGCTAAACCTCACGGGCTATCTGAAATACAGAAAAAGCCACGATCCCTTGCTGCATTCCATTAAATAGCCAGAACTTCTTTTCAATGGTAATTTGCATTCAGGTGACACCTTATTTTGGGGGTAGGGGAGAAAGGCCATTTGTCCACCTTTCTTTGTGTGCCAGTTTCTCTAAACTTCTAAAAAACCTTATTACCTTTTGTTTTACTTATTTGGAATGAGACATCTGAACCAGCCACCCTGAGACCTTTAAAATGATACTAAACACAATACTCAATGATAATCATTCACATTAAAACCATACATATATTCTTATGTGAGTTTCAGGTGATCTGCAAGAGTGGGGGGAAGCTGTGTGCGTGTGTGTGTGTGTGTGTGTGTGAGAGAGTTGTTCACATGTTAATTTGCAAGCAAGGTCCTTTGTCTTCGGAGACCAGTGGTCAGATAATTTCTCTTTAACCAGTTTTCCAGTCTTACATTCTTTTAAATAGACTAGAAAACTATGTTGGCATTAGTGGAATTGCATTAGCATGGTTTAAATCATACTTAACTGACCGTTATCAGTTTGTAGCAGTAAATGAAGAGATGTCTTATCGATCACAAGTTCAGTATGGCGTACCACAAGGCTCAGTACTAGGACCGCTGCTGTTCACTCTGTACATGCTACCATTAGGAGATATCATTAGGAAACATGGAGTTAGCTTTCACTGTTATGCCGATGATACTCAGCTGTATATTTCTTCAAAACCCAACGAAACTTACCAATTCACAAAATTAACGGAATGCATAGCTGATATAAAAAATTGGATGACTAGTAATTTCCTACTACTAAATTCTGAAAAGACAGAGATTCTAATTATTGGACAAAAAACTTCCACACGTAATAACCCAGAATACTGTCTAACACTTAATGGCTGCTCTGTCTTCGTCGTCGGTTAGGAACCTGGGTGTGCTATTTGATACCAACCTTTCTTTTGAAAGCCACGTGTCTAGTATCTGTAAAACTGCATTTTTCCATCTTAAAAATATATCTAAATTACGCCATATGCTCTCATTGGGAAATGCGGAACAATTAGTCCATGCGTTCATGACCTCAAGGCTAGATTATTGTAATGCTCTACTGGGTGGTTGCCCTGCACGCTTAATAAACAAACTACAGCTAGTTCAAAACGCAGCAGCTCGAGTTTTTACCAGAACCAGGAAATATGACCATATTAGCCCGGTTCTGTCAACACTGCATTGGCTCCCTATTAAACATTGTATACATTTTTAAATATTGTTGATTACCTACAAAGCACTAAATGGTTTAGCTCCGCAGTACTTGAGCAAGCTCTTAACGCATTATAGTCCTTCACGTCTATTGCGATCTCAAAATTCCGGCCAGTTGATAATACCTAGAATATCTAAATCGACTGCTGGCGGTAGATCCTTTTCCTATTTAGCACCAAAACTTTGGAACAGTCTTCCTACCATTGTCCGGGAAGCAGACACACTCTGTCAGTTCAAAGCTAGACTAAAAACACATCTCTTTGACCTAGCATACACATAATACATTATAGACTTCTATAAATTCAATGTTAGGCTGCATAGATTAGGTCAGCCGGAACTGGGAACACTTCCCTTAAATCTTGATGTACTCGCTACATAATAAGAAGAATGGCATCTACGCTAATATTAGTGTCTTTGTTTATCCCGAGGTTTTCCCGCAGCCTGCCGGATCCAGGCCGTGTCCAGATCTGACGAAGGAGATTCGCCTGGACCCGATGACAATGCAGTGCTGAAGTATCCACTATCCTCTCCCTATGGAGGATCCCTTTCCCACTCTACAGATAAAGCGCTGTGAATTCCGGCTCGCGTACCCCGAAGTGATAAAATAAAACAAAATTCTGTATCAAAATTTATAGGCAAGAAAAGTAGTTTGTTTAGGCTGGGTTGTATGAATTACAAACCTGCGCACATATTTTAAAAAGCACATAACTATAGAATTCTGAATGAGCATGTGAACGCCGTCAGCGTTAATCACAGGTTCGCGTTTAAAGTCTGATCATTTCGACGGAGGTGAATCAATCAAAGTTAACTTTAGCTGGAAATAACATTATTCAAGAACCGCTATAACGCCAAAACAATCTGTTACCTTAAATTATATGTTTATCTCTGTAAAGCTGCTTTGAAACAATTCATTGTTAAAAGCGCTATATAAATGAAGATGACTTGACTTGACTTGACTTGACTCAACTAGTCCAATGGAAAGAATGATCGTCACGGGCGGGTGACGTCATGGCCAGGAAGTAATAAAAGCACATCCGGTGCAAACCGGCATTAGCTTCGAAAATTGCTGAAACAAGCCGATCACAGGGATGCAGGAAGTATGGCAGGGTAACGCATCGTCTCGTTCCCTTTCTCAGGGAACTATGGTTACAGTCGTAACCTGAGACATTCCCTTCCGAGGGAACTCGCGATGCGTCAACGACGCTTTGGGAACGAGAATGCCCAAATCGGCAGACTTTCAAATGCCTGAGTGTTAGCCTGTTGTCACACTACACTAAGCACCTGAGACCCTGGGGCAGCATCCTGGTCCAGGCTATAAAACCTGACGAATGCATGCGGTGTCAGCCCCCTCGAAGGCTGACACCGCATGCTCCACTCCCAAACAAACTACTCAAAGCTTGTGTGTGTCCCCACCCGTTAAATAACGCGAGCAGGGAGAAGCACAGAGTTTTTAGAGTTGTTTCGCCATAATTTTCCAATATATATATACAGACAACAGTAAATATAACAGACAGAAACACAGATCGCTTGCTGAGGCAACAGAAGCTAATGCCGGTTTGCACCGGATGCGCTTTTATTACTTTATGGTCATGACGTCACCCGCCCGTGACGATCATTCTTTCCATTGGACTAGTTGACATAGATGCTTCAGACACATTCACGCTGGGGGCGTTCCCCATGACAGCCAAGGACAAGCGGGAACATTGGAACAGAGGAAACAAACTAAAAGCCCATGAAAATGAAACAGAACCAAAAATAGAATGTGACGGGGCCCAACTCACTTTCATTGTTTGGAAAAAAAATAGCGTGAATATTCTGCCTAACATCTTTTGTGTTCTAGAAAGAAAGTCATTCCATTTGAAACTACATATTTGGATGAACTATTCCTTTATTACAATCATTTTGCTTGAATCTTTAATGAAACATTGCTTCCTCTAGGTATTTATATCACCGAAGATGGAAACCATCTATTTGTTTTTGTTAAAAGCAATGTGATACTAGCATCATCTCAACAACACAACAAAGAAGAAAAACGCACATCGGCGACAGCACCTTTTTCTCGTCTCAAGCCGCAGTGAACAATGGGGAAAGGATATTACATTAGCAAACATATGGCCACCGCAGCCATGGTACTGGCTGCAATAGCCTTGCTGACCATCATTGCATTATCAGTCGTTTATAATCGAGAAAAGTCCAAAAACATAGCAAAATTCAGTAATGCAACTACATCACCAGTACCTCCCACCCCCAAGACTTCGAACGAACCCTGGGACAAATACAGACTGCCTGATACTCTGTCTCCACAGTACTACAACGTGACTCTTTGGCCTCGTTTGGCGATGAACGCCAATGGGACGTATATTTTCACTGGGGACTCGGGAGTGATGTTTACTTGTGTGAAGACGACAGATCTGATATTGATTCACTCCAACAAACTGAACTTAACTCTGTTCAAGGGGCACCATGCAAAACTCATGGGTCTGAGCGGCGTAACAGCTCCAGCAATAAAGACCACCTGGTTTCAGACCGAAACACAGTACTTGGTGATTCAACTGGAGGGAAAACTGAAGCCTGGGAAGTCCTACTGGCTCTATACAGAGTTCAGAGGAGAGCTTGCTGATGATCTGGATGGTTTCTACAGGAGTGAATACATGGAAGATGGTGAAAAAAAGTGAGATGTTGTACATCTTTGTGATAATACAATTTCCCCAAAAAGTATTCGGACACTAAAGCAGCTAAAAATGTCTGAATGTTATTGCAATTACACACAAGCTACCAAACCAAGCGGCACCTGGCTGCAAAACAGATGATGTGGAAGATTTCTCAGAACCGCAACTTTTCTGAGAAATGTTTGCTCTCAATTTTTCAGTTCTAGCAGACTAACCACATGCACTTCCCGTTGTGTTCAGCAATCATAAAATGTCATAATACTTATGTTGAAATAGTGTTTATTTTTAACAGTACACATTTACTGTCGAAAAGTTTGAGGTCTGTAAAAAAATTTTTTTAAATGCTTTATTCCGGAAGTAAATCAACCAAAAGCGACAGCAAACACATTTATAATGTTACAAAAGATTTATATTTCAAATAAATGCTGTTTATTTTTTATCTTTCTATTCATCAAAAAATCCTGGACAAAATGTATTACGATTTCCACTAAAATATTAAGGAACCACTGTTTTGACCAACACATTCTCATCCCAAGGCGTCATCTAACTGAGACTTTTGACCATGCGTCAACATGCCGACGCACATGGTACCCCTTAAGCGTCAATATGAGACGCTCATCCTCGGGCGTCATCTAACTGACGCTTTTGACCATGCGTCTAAATCCGACGCACATGGCACCCTTTAGCGTCAGTTAGATGACGCTTCCGTTATGGGTAGGTTTAGGTTTGGGGTAGGGTAAGTGTTAGACCACTAGGGGGCGCGTCTCATATTGACGCTTAAGGGGTACCATGTGCGTCGGCATGTTGACGCATGGTCAAAAGCGTCAGTTAGATGACGCCTTGGGATGAGAATGGGCTGTTTTGACAATGTTTCTTGAACAGCAAATCATCATAGAATGATTTCTGAAGGATCATGTGACACTGAAGACTGGAGGAATAATGCTGAAAATTCAGCTTTGATAACAGGAATAAATTACATTTTAAAATATATTAAAATAGAAAACTGTTATTTTAAATTGTAATAATATTGTTTTAAACAAATAAGCGCAGCCTTGGTGAGCATAAGAGACTTAAATCTTACCAAACCCAAACTTCTGAACAATATGCTATCTATTATTTTATATTTTAAAAATCTATCAAACATCTTTTTCTGAAATGTTTTTCAAAAGCTTTTTCAAAAGTTATGCTTGTGCTATATTTTAAAAGTCACTTGGTTTGATAGTTTGTATGTAATGCAAATAAGACATTTTGTATGTAATGCAAATCAAGACATTTTAAACTGTTACTTAAACTGAAAATATTTTCCTTGATGTTGTTCGTTATAGACATTATAGATCATTTAAATTTAGAAATATGACATCTTACTGACAAACAAAAAAGAATCGAATCTAAATGAATGAATCTATTCGAATAGTAATCGAATCTATTGATAAGTAAAGCACAGCTCAAACCGTTGGCATTTGTTCAAAACTAGTTGACTTTATAGTGTTGTGATCAAACACTTTTCTCATGTTTTCCAGAATTATTGCCATCACTCAGATGCAGGCCACTTACGCTAGAAAAGCTTTCCCGTGTTTCGATGAACCTGGCATGAAAGCTGTGTTTCATATCACTCTTATCCATGACCGAGGAACTACAGCACTGTCCAACAGCCAGGAAATGAGTAAGACAATCAATCCATCTGTAGCGCCCCCTACCTGTCTTTCTTGTAACTAAGTAGGACAGCGCTCCAGATTCAATAACTAAATGCCTACAGATGGTGAAGTTAGGCCCCTCTGGTGTCACTAAATGAATTAATTCTCTTTTAGAAAATTAGAATAATAATCTATACTTTCCTTTTACGAGTTACTCAGAATTAAATCTCTCACCCCCTGACTAATGACATCAACCAACACTTTTAAAGGAATAACACACGAGTAAAAGTACAGAACAAATAAAAGATTTAATTGGAATAAAGTAACTGAAGGATAACTAGCTAAGCACATTAATTTCAGAATGTGAAATATTCACAAAATCACATTGCCATAAAATCTGACACAATTTAAACACTGAAACTTTAAAGGCAATCTATATCAGTTGCCAGACCTACTGGAATTAGTCTCCAGGTCAAATATACTTGGTATAGGTAGCACCAATGACCTCAAACGGGAGAAATGTACACAATAACCCACTCATATTATACAAACGATACTCTGAATATACACATATTATTTTCAGTGCACTGAATAATATTTAATGCGGTGGGCCCACACATACACACCAGTCATTCACACAACCCACCCCGTTGCAGGCCTGAATCGTGGCTCGTGTTCGTGGTGGCCGGGAAACTGAAAAATGGCCCCTTCACTCTCCTGAGCACAAAATCAATCAAACAAAGATACCTCAATTCCACGTGCAATGATACTGCAACTCCGGAATCCTGCAGCAGGCCTCACGCAGCTCCTCGTCCTCTCTCTCCCTCGTCAGCCGACGAAATGCACCTCCCACGCCGCCAGAGGAACCCCAAATAACGCGGGTATTTGGGGCGCTATCTGGTCCTTAAGGTCTCCCTCGTTGTGAAGGACGACAACCAGGTTAAACAGTCTTTAGTCAGTTGTATAACTGTCGCTGTAAACTATCAGTTCAGATGCGCTGATATGCGCAGTGAAGTGATAACTAACCGAAAAACACTCGGCTTCGCTCCCACACGAAACAAAAACTATAAAAACACTGGCTACAAACTCAAAGACGCACACACAAGCGATTCATCTTGGATCTACATTACAGTTAAAGGTTGTTTAAACTTATAAATCGTCAATCAAATCACTCTGTACCCGCAAACGCGTCTCTCTCTGAATCTCCGTCTCTCTCTCTCTCTCGCGCTTGTCAACAAAAACTCTCATGTCCCGAACAACCACTCACATTACACAAAACACCAGTGAGGGCGGGACTTAATTCACATACACCAATAAAATAATCAAGCACCTAACTTGATGGTTAAAGCCACGTTTTCCACATGTACACCTCTATCAAACTTGTATCTCATGCACGCGCGCTCTTAAAGGAACAAATACCGTATACTCACAAACAAAGATGAACGGTTAATTCACCTTTTATCTCTGAATTAAACAAATACAAGCTAATAAATTGAGGTAACTTATTAACAGCATACTTATAACCTACTGGGTTACATGCTCCCCCTTCTAAACATCTCATGACCCCATGAGATTACTTCTCAACACCTTAATGGTGACTTTAGGCTCAGTAGAAGGGTTTACCTGAGTACAACGAACACATTGTGCCATAGGGTGACACCACATGGTGTTACAGGGTTTCCTTTCTGAACCTTCCCCACCCTCTACATTTATGACCATCCCTCTATGAATCAGAGTTAAGGGTCTGTTAGTGGGCTGTCCCAGAGAATCATAGCTCAACTTGACTACGGGTCTTATCTCCCTTTTTGGGCGGGAATGAACAGTCTCTACTACCTCTTTAGTAGCATTAACTCTTTCAAGCTCTCCCCCTTCTAAACCAGGATCTCCCATCGTCTCTGAACTCCAATCTGGACGCTCTCCAGGGCCTTCTTCCATGATCATCGGCTCTGCCATTTCGGCAAAAGGTCTATCCACCTCCCATCCACAGTTAACCGGTTCATCCTCCACTGTAGAGTCCTCCCGTGTAACACATTCTGGCATGTGCTGTCTCTCCACCCTATCCGAGTAGTAATAACACACATCATCCTCTTCACTTTCAGAGGAGTTTCTCAATTCACACCCTGTCGGCACTACATTTCTTTCTCCTAATCCTCTTCTCCGTTTTCTCTCCCTAGATCTTGTCCTGGTCTCCGCAGGTGCAGAAACTTCCGTTGGTTCTCCAGGATCTGCCATCCTCACATGGTCCCCAACGGGTAAGAGATGGTCTCTGTGTAATGTTCTTACACTTCCCATACCGGATTCAGGTTTTAGGCGATACACGGGTAAGTTCTTTAGCTTTTCCACCACTAGGTACGGAACAGAATTCCACTTGTCGCAGAGTTTGTTCTTTCCAGTCAATGCCAGATTTCTTATCAGCACACGATCTCCCACAGTCAGACTCTGGTGTTTCACTCGCTTGTCGTACAACCGTTTGTTCCTTTGCTGACTTTTCTGGGCAGTTTCGGTGGCTAACTGATATGCTCTCTGTAGGTCTAATTTCATTCTTTCCACATACTGTCGATGGCTTCCTGCTCCCTTTCCATCAGGCGAAGTCCCGAAACACACATCCACTGGCAAACGAGCCTCTCTTCCGAACAGAAGATAGTAAGGGGAAAACCCAGTGGCTTCGTTCTTAGTACAGTTGTAAGCGTGTACTAAACTGTTAATGTGCTGACTCCATCGGTTCTTTTCGGCTGGATTCAGGGTACCAAGCATGGAAAGAAGTGTTCGGTTGAACCTTTCTGGCTGTGGGTCTCCTTGTGGATGATAGGGAGACGTTCTGGATTTTCGGATTCCCAGCATGCTTAGTAGCTCTTTTATGAGACCACTCTCAAAATCTCGACCCTGATCAGAATGGATGCGAGAGGGTAAGCCATAGTGAACGAAGAATTTGTCACACAGTATCTTAGCCACAGTCAGAGCTTTCTGGTCTTTGGTGGTGAACGCTTGAGCGTAGCGTGTGAAGTGGTCTGTTACGACGAGAACATTACCAATACCTTTTGAGTCAGGTTCAATTGACAGAAAGTCGATGCACACCAAGTCGAATGGCCCACTGCTGTGTATGTGATTCAGTGGGGCCACTCTCTTGGGTAACGTCTTTCTCATTACACACCGGCCACAATCCTTGACATACTGCTCTATGTATGCAGACATTCTAGGCCAATAGAAACGGTCTTTCACAAGTTCCGTAGTTTTCTCTACTCCCAAGTGCCCAGAGTCGTCGTGCAATGATTGTAACACAGTAGCCCAGTACTTCTCGGGTAAGACGAGTTGTGTCTTTTCTCTACCACAGGAACTTTTGGTGACTCTGTACAGAAGTTGACTCTTTATCTTTAACTTGTCTCCCTGCCGCTGTAACAGAGCAATGGTAGCATCAGAACTCCTAGCCCCAGTAAGAATCCTTCCTGACTCCACTTCTCGCTTTACTACACCAACTACCTGGTCTTCCTCTTGAGCTTTCCTCAACTCAGTAGTGCTCAACTGTTCCATTTGACTAAGCCCCAAAGCTGTGGGACAAGAGAAAGCTTCAGGAATACCCTCAGGTAACACACCCAACGGATCCACCAGTCTGGATGATGAACTTCCACTTTCAGCAACCACTGCTAACTGACAGATGGCTCTTACTCCTGACTTGGGTATCTCCTTCCAGTCAGAGCAAGCAGTTGATTCACAGGGGTAGCGAGACAATACATCCGCATCGATGTTGGCACTTCCTGGTTTGTATTGCAAGCTGAAGTTATAGGTAGCTAAGGCAGCTAACCAACGATGACCCGTCGCACTCAGCTTGGCACTTGACAACACATAGGTCAGGGGATTGTTGTCGGTCTTTACCACGAACTGGGCTCCATATAGGTAGTCGTGAAACTTATCCACTACCGCCCACTTGAGTGCCAAGAACTCTAGCTGATGTATGGGGTACCGTTGTTCTGAGGCACTCAGTTTCCGGCTTGCGTAGGCCACTGGCCTCATTCCTCCAGAATGCTCCTGATTCAAAACGGCCCCCAGTCCACTCAGACTAGCATCTACATGCAGTACATAAGACTTAGCAGGATCCGCAAAAGCAAGTACTGGGGCATGTGTGAGACAGTAAATGATTTTATGGAACGCTGCTGTACAAGTGTCGTCCCAACGCTCTCCAAAGGGTTCCGATACTCTGAAGTACATCTTCCCATCACTTGACTTGCTTTTTTGCCCAGATGTTGGCGGGTATCCTTTAGTGAGCTCTGTTAAAGGCCTTACAATGGCGGAGTAATCCTTTATGAACCTCCGGTAAAATCCACAAAACCCCAGGAACGACCTCAATGTCTTTAGGTCAGTGGGCCTTTTCCAGCGTGTTACGGCTTCAACCTTGGCTGGGTCTGGTGATACTCCAGCAGCTGATACAATGTGGCCCACATACCGAACTTGAGGCTGGCAGAACTGGCACTTATCTATTGACACTTTCAGGCCACATTCTCTCAGACGGTCCAGGACTTTTAACAGCCTCTCTTCGTGTTCTTCAAGGGTGCGTCCGAACACAATGATGTCATCCAGGTATACTATTACTTGGAGGAGATGCATGTCACCAACAGCTTTCTCCATGAGCCGCTGGAAGGTGGCTGGAGCTCCAGTGATCCCTTGAGGCATCCGTTCAAACTGGAAGAATCCCAGGGGACAGATAAACGCTGTCTTTTCTTTATCTTCCTCCGCCATGGCTATCTGATAGTACCCACTGCGGAGGTCCAGCACGGAAAACCATTTACTACCAGCCAAACTGTCCAAGGCATCGTCGATCCTGGGAGTAGTGTACTGATCAGGGATAGTACGAGCATTTAGAGTGCGATAATCGATGCACATTCTGATTGCCCCACTCTTCTTCCGTGCTACCACAATGGGCGATGCATACGGACTCCTTGACTCTGTAATTATTCCCGCTGCTAACAAGTCTTTGATGTGACGTCGTACATCC
Organism: Rhinichthys klamathensis goyatoka; assembly: GCF_029890125.1. NCBI lineage: Eukaryota > Metazoa > Chordata > Actinopteri > Cypriniformes > Leuciscidae > Rhinichthys > Rhinichthys klamathensis. The sequence continues at coordinate 1,832,148 of NW_026606697.1, read as the reverse complement.
TCGATGTCTGCAGGAGCGATGCGTCTGGAGCGTTCGCGGAACGGTTTTGGGTCTTTCAGTCTGATGGGATGCTCCACTCCACGAGCTAATCCAACATCCCATTCTTCAACAGAAAACACATCCCCTCTGGTGGCCAACTTGTGGCGCAGTCTCCGTTCCCAGGCCTCAGAAATGGACGACTCACCAAACTTAAACAAACTTGGGTCTATGGCTTGGGAGCTCTTTTCTTCAGTCCTGGCAGTGAGTGTGTCAGTTGGATATACATTGGCAATTACTGTTCCCACCGGAATGGAGATATTTTTTGATGTTACATTATGGATCATCACCTGGATGCGTTGTCCTTCTACGGCGGATGATGGTAGTACCACTGGGGTTATGAATGTTCCAGCTGGAAGACTAGCGTCCTCAGGCGTGTCCACCACAAAAATCTCTTTCCTTAACGGCTTGTCAGTCTCCAGTTTACAGACAGCACACACTTCTCCCCTCGGGGGAACTACGCAATCGCCAGGTCCTATCCATCGGACTTTTCCGTCAGGTATATCAGGAATATTTTCAGTCTTTTGCTGCTGTGGCAGATGGATTGCAGGGTGTCGAGTCTGGATTCTCAAAGCACGTGCAACACTGGATCCTTCTGTATCATGGCTAAGGGCAGCAAGGCGTGTGAAGAAACTGGCGTTGGTACCGATAATGACTGGCAATTGGGAAGGACCCTGGGGTTCAGGACATACGAGAGCCAGGATGGACAACGGCTCCTCCACACCAGTGACAGAGGCGGGAAAAGTGACATCCACTATGATATAGCCCTTGTACGGGTAACTGGAAGTACTGAGGCCCCATATGGATAATCCAGTTAAGGGGTGAATGGGCACATCAGACAGGTTCTTGGAATACCAGCTTTCAAACACAATCGTCACTTGTGATCCGCTGTCTAACAGTGCTTGACATACATGGCCATTAAGCTTCACTTCTACCGTGGATGCCGGTCCTACTAGTCCTTTAGGAAGACGGCTGGATTCATGGATGGTGGTCTGGCTCTTTTTGGAGAAACAGGGTTGGTTCTGAGTAGTTCTATTGTCAGCCATCTCAGGCTGCCCACTCTTTGCCTGCCTCAGAGAACGAATCAGCTTCTGAATCACCTGATCAGAATTTGGTGGAGCTTGACACTTTGTTGCAATATGGCCATCTTCTCCACACTTGTAGCAGAAGTAGTCATCTCTTGTTCGGGCTGACTGGTATCTTAACGACGTGGAAACAGACTGGGGTGGTTTTGGCCGCTGCTCTGGAACATGAGGTGAGTATTGAGTAGAACTGACACTCAGAACTGCCAACTGCTGCTGTAAGTGTTGGACCTGTTTCTTTAACTCTTGTACTTCTGAATCATCAGTTTTTTCAGTCTTCTTGAATGGTTTTTCTTTAGTTTCAATCACTAATGATGAAGTAGACATGGCTTTTGGCTCAACTCCCCTTATTTGGGTTCTCAATTCTTGAATTTCGGCCTTGAGTTCCTGGATAACAGACGTGCTGGCTCTTTCCTCTTCATGGAAATGTATGGCCTTAGCTTTTGCAGACATTCTGTGGCGAGCCGATTCACTCTCCTCCGCCTCACGGATTTCCTTCAACAGACTCAGGAAAGAAGGTGGGTGATTTTTTCTTTCTCTCAGCCTCAGTTGGAGCAACATCATGTCAGAATTCACAGCCCCTCTAATCAGCTGTTCCACTCGTACTTTATCGACCAGACTGTGAGTCAGTCCATCTCTTTCCACTACTTTGCTGAGGGTCTTCTCCATCCGTCTCAGGAATTCAGACAAGGCCTCCCCTGTTCCCTGGCGCATAAGACGAAACTTGAAGTATAAATCCTCACCAGACTCAGATGATCCAAAGGTGCTCTCCAACGCTTCCAGATACTGTGAGGCACTAGCTTCAGGATCAGAGAATCTGACAGCTCTTACAATGTCCATTGCAGGTCCCTTGAGGCTTTCCACAATTCTGCGTCGTTTTTCTTTTTCGGAGCAGTCACACTCAGTTATCAGCAGCCTGGCTTGATCAATCCAATTTTCCATATTCTCCTCACCCATGGGGGTTGGAACTACGGCTGAAAAGGTGCGCAGGCGTCGGTAGGTGTTGCTGTCACTCGAGTGCTTTACTGTCTTTTGCAGGACCTCACCCATGGCGCGTATAATTGACTCAGGGGAACTGTCGGTGGCACTGTGTGGAGAAATCAAAGCATGTACATCGCTAAGAGACTTTCCTTCTTCCATCAGGAACTTCGCAAACTTTTCTGTAAAACCTGCAGAAGCGGTGTCAGCAGCCGATTCCTTTGTCTGGATTACTATGACTGGCCATGGCTCTTTCTTGTCTCCCCGTGACACTTCAGGAGGTATGCGCTTTGGGTCGATGGCTTGTCTGCACTCACACAACACCAGCAGGTAATGTGAAGTGGGTCCTTCTCTCGTGTCCCTTACACGAACTCTTCCTAGAACCTTTACGGCTTCCATCACATCTTCAATTTCGGCCACTTCTGTGTGAACAGGTACGTTTAACAGCATTAAAGCATGAGTCTCATCAATGCTAGCATCTTTGCACCAGTTGGCCAACTCTGCTTGGAGACTGGGGTCTTTTGATAGAGCCATGATGACACTTTATGCACTTTTCACTTAATTATGATGTAATTACAGGGGTGTGTTGAGCTTAATTCCTCTTTTTCTTCTTTCAGCATCAACTATTGTGTGACTCACAGAGGGAGATCCCGGACGAGCCCCCACTTTATGTAGCGCCCCCTACCTGTCTTTCTTGTAACTAAGTAGGACAGCGCTCCAGATTCAATAACTAAATGCCTACAGATGGTGAAGTTAGGCCCCTCTGGTGTCACTAAATGAATTAATTCTCTTTTAGAAAATTAGAATAATAATCTATACTTTCCTTTTACGAGTTACTCAGAATTAAATCTCTCACCCCCTGACTAATGACATCAACCAACACTTTTAAAGGAATAACACACGAGTAAAAGTACAGAACAAATAAAAGATTTAATTGGAATAAAGTAACTGAAGGATAACTAGCTAAGCACATTAATTTCAGAATGTGAAATATTCACAAAATCACATTGCCATAAAATCTGACACAATTTAAACACTGAAACTTTAAAGGCAATCTATATCAGTTGCCAGACCTACTGGAATTAGTCTCCAGGTCAAATATACTTGGTATAGGTAGCACCAATGACCTCAAACGGGAGAAATGTACACAATAACCCACTCATATTATACAAACGATACTCTGAATATACACATATTATTTTCAGTGCACTGAATAATATTTAATGCGGTGGGCCCACACATACACACCAGTCATTCACACAACCCACCCCGTTGCAGGCCTGAATCGTGGCTCGTGTTCGTGGTGGCCGGGAAACTGAAAAATGGCCCCTTCACTCTCCTGAGCACAAAATCAATCAAACAAAGATACCTCAATTCCACGTGCAATGATACTGCAACTCCGGAATCCTGCAGCAGGCCTCACGCAGCTCCTCGTCCTCTCTCTCCCTCGTCAGCCGACGAAATGCACCTCCCACGCCGCCAGAGGAACCCCAAATAACGCGGGTATTTGGGGCGCTATCTGGTCCTTAAGGTCTCCCTCGTTGTGAAGGACGACAACCAGGTTAAACAGTCTTTAGTCAGTTGTATAACTGTCGCTGTAAACTATCAGTTCAGATGCGCTGATATGCGCAGTGAAGTGATAACTAACCGAAAAACACTCGGCTTCGCTCCCACACGGCAGGTTAGCCACACGAAACAAAAACTATAAAAACACTGGCTACAAACTCAAAGACGCACACACAAGCGATTCATCTTGGATCTACATTACAGTTAAAGGTTGTTTAAACTTATAAATCGTCAATCAAATCACTCTGTACCCGCAAACGCGTCTCTCTCTGAATCTCCGTCTCTCTCTCTCTCTCGCGCTTGTCAACAAAAACTCTCATGTCCCGAACAACCACTCACATTACACAAAACACCAGTGAGGGCGGGACTTAATTCACATACACCAATAAAATAATCAAGCACCTAACTTGATGGTTAAAGCCACGTTTTCCACATGTACACCTCTATCAAACTTGTATCTCATGCACGCGCGCTCTTAAAGGAACAAATACCGTATACTCACAAACAAAGATGAACGGTTAATTCACCTTTTATCTCTGAATTAAACAAATACAAGCTAATAAATTGAGGTAACTTATTAACAGCATACTTATAACCTACTGGGTTACACATCGCTTTCACTAATCTCATTTGTGCTCACTGAAAGACTGATGGTCAGTTTCACATTCATTTAGTCCCTAAAATGCATGTTTGAGCTGTCTGAACTGAAAGCAACTTGCACTGACATATCTTAAAATACATCAGCGCCATTGTTTTTTATCAAGATGCACACCAGTAAAGTTTTTTTTTCTAAGGCACATTTATAAAAGCTACTTATGTGCCCTAATTGAACAAAGGCTAATCCTGCAGCAAGTAAAAAAAAAAAAAAAATTATAAGGTCCACTGGGCATTTTACAATTCAATTATTTTGTCACCTGCCAATTCTACTTTAAAGGGGGGGGGGGGAATATTATTAAAAAATATCACAATAAATGATCAACAATATCAAAAAACCTACAAGTAACGCGTGTTCACGCAACAGCGCCTGCTCTCATGTCAACACATCATGCATGTGTCGTGGTTGGAGACAGTAATATTTTGTAAAACAAGTGGTAAATTAGGTTTTTTGTGCAAACAAAGCACTCATATTGCTTCATAAAATTGAGGTTTAACCACTGGAGTCGCATGGATTACTTTAATGATGTCTTTACTACCTTTCTGGGGCTTGATAGTGGTAGTTGCGTAGCTGTCAATGGAGGAACAAAAAGCTCTCAGATTTAATTAAACATATTTATTAGTTGTGTTTCGAAGATAAACAAAAGTCTTACGGGTTTGGAACGACATGAGGGTGAGCAATTAATGAAAGAATTTTCATTTTTGGATGGACTATCCCTTTAAAAAGACTTCATAGGTTTATAACAACACGAAGGAAATGACTAATTCCTTTAAAACCCCAAACGACATGCAAACTTTGCACTTTCTGAGTCATGGTAGTCTGCTGGTTATGTGTCATCCGGCAACATCTGTCCTCCTGATGTTGGCATTCACTTCAGCTCTGTTTGTTTTCCTTGCAGTTATTCCCTTAACTGCCATCAGCTTCAAACCTAATCTTGACTATCTGAACATAAGCATACCAGGCAAACTTTTGCCTCAAATCATGTTTCGCTTGCAGGGCTAATTTCACATCAAAACAATGTTTCTGTATCCAATTAGTTAAATCCTGTCAAGATTTTCTGATATATCTCAGTTAAAAATGTTTTTCAAATGTATTGCTGCAGTCAGACTGACTTATGTTCAAAAATATGGAAATAAAATTAACAATATATTGACTTCTAAAACCACTTAATTTTTAAAAAAAAAATTTAAATGGGTAATTTAATTTTGTTATAAATGTATATGATTAATTAACTGGCATTTGATTAACTAATTGGCATAATTAAATGAATTTTTATAGCTAAAACAGTCCAGCATGGCACTATCTATGCTAAAGTCACAGGTTTGAATGGGAATCATGCATGAACTGATAAATGATATACTTTACTGTCATTATTTACTCATTTCAAACCCGTATGCATTTCTTTCTTTTGCCGAACAAAAAAAAAAGAATGTTGGTAACCAAACTGTTTTGTATCCCATTGATTATATTTTTGGCCATATAATGTAAGTCAGTGGGAACTGAAACTGTTACCAACATTTTTTTTTAAATATCCCCTTTTATGTTTTTATGTCCCCACAAAACAAAGAAAGTCATACAGGTTTGGGGATGAGGAAATTACAGAATTTTAATTTTTTGGGTGGACTATCTCTTTTAATATGGAGGACCGACTCTACCATATTTAAAAATAAATACAGAAATAAATAAATGCTCAATAAATAAATAAGCATACAATTAATTACCCCAAAACATACAATAAACAAATAAATGTAGGTAGAAATTAAATTATACAGTGAGACATAAATGTATATATCTCTTTTAATTAGCTTCTTTATTTATTCACCTTTGTAATAATTACCTTATTTATTTATTGTCTGTTATAATCTTCAACTTTATTTATTAATTACTTATTTTTTGAAGTATTTATTTATGTGCATGTTATAATATTTTTGTCTGTTTTATTCTTCCTTTGTATTTTTTTACCCTATTTATTTCTTCAATGCTATTTATTTCTGCCTGTCGTTTCTACATTTCTGTATGCATTTTTGCCTCATTATGCAAATGAGGAGGGGCTGTGTCTTAAGGGGTCAACTTCTGCCCATAGAGAGCCTAAGCCCCTCCCCTCCGCTTCCGGCTCATGGGAGCGGAAAAAAATATGTATGCTAGTCAATGGCGAGAGACAACTTATCTTTTTATTCCGTCTGAACTGTGCCCTGAATTACACATATGATGTTTGTCAATTTAAAAGATAATTCTAAAAAGTCAAGAAAGTCGCAGTTTGTCATAAAACAGAAGAGTGACATTTAGTTGTATGTGAAAATCGCTCAATGAACTACATCTCCCGGGAAGCGAAACAACGAGCGAGATCCGCTGCTCGTGTGTGTGCAGTCTGGTACAAAACACTCAGGCATGACGGCGTAACGTTACGATTATAACGCAAGACTATAGAAACAATGACAGACGTTAGCTTCAGTAAAGTTAGCTTCATTCATTGAGAGAAAATGGGCGCCTTTTGGGTTTGTAGTCTTTTTAATTACGTATTTTCACAGTCTTATACCTCAACAGTTTTACATCAAACTGCGACTTTCTTGACTTTAAAATGTATCTTTTAAATTGACAATCAGGGATGAGTTCCCTAATGAATATTAATGAGTCTTCCCCTACCACCCTGCAAAAAAAAAAAAAAAAAAAATCGTGGCCGGTGGCATGTAGATTCGACCGTTGCAGTAAAATGCTAACCAACCAATGGGCAGAAGTTGACCCCTTAAGACACAGCCCCTCCTCATTTACATAATGAGGCAGAAATGCATACAGAAATGTAAAAACGACAGGCAGAAATAAATAGCATTGAAGAAATAAATAGGGTAAAAAAAATACAAATGAAGAATAAAACAGACAAAAATATTATAACATGCACATAAATAAATACTTAAAAAAATAAGTAATTAATAAATAAAGTTGAAGATTATAACGGACAATAAATAAATAAGGTAATTATTACAAAGGTGAATAAATAAAGAAGCTAATTAAAAGAGGTATATACATTTATGTCTCACTGTATAATTTAATTTCTACCTACATTTATTTGTTTATTGTATTTTTGGAGCAATTAATTGTATGCTTATTTATTTATTGAGCATTTATTTATTTCTGTATTTATTTTTAAATATGGTAGAATTGGTCCTCCATATTTAAAAGCAAAGTAAGTGGTTTAAAACAAAAGCATCTGCCAAATTCATAAAGTAAATGCAAGGTACATATTTAATTTTACTCAAAATACTTTCATTAATTGACAGCCCTACATTTTTCATATTATAAACAAATAGCTCTGACTGTGGTTTCTTATTTTTTCATCTTAGAGACAGAAAATGTCAAAATTGATGGAACGGACGTTACCAGGACGATATTTGAACCCACAAAGAGGATGTCAACATACCTTGTTGCATTTCTCGTCAGTGATTTTACGTACATCAGTGCTGAAGACAACAAGCGTGTTTTGGTAGTACCTCCATGCCAATTTATTAATCTAAACTTTGTGAAGAATTTTATACAGACCTGAAGTTAAATTATGTTTGTTTGTATTGTCACAGGTAAGAATATGGGCACGGAAAAAAGCCATTGAAGACGGGCAAGGAAATTATGCACTCAGTATCACTCAGCCAATACTGGAGTTCTTTGAGAAATATTACAACACCAGCTATCCGCTTTCTAAGTCAGGTACGACCAACTTCATTAAGAAAACCTTCAAAGTACAGCAGAATGCAAATTTATCCTCCTCTTTTCTTAGATCAGATTGCCCTGCCTGACTTCGAATCGGGAGCAATGGAAAACTGGGGTCTTGTCACTTACAGAGAGACTGCGCTTCTGTACGACTCGAAGACGTCTGCCAATGGCAACAAGCAGAGGATTGCGACTGTGGTTTCTCACGAACTGGCTCACATGGTACGTCTAGGCCCAGTAAAGGGGACTCTGAGTACTTTTTGCTTCACACAGTTTGCCATGTGATTAATGTCTTCCAGTGGTTTGGAAACCTTGTGACGCTGAAGTGGTGGAATGATCTCTGGCTGAACGAGGGGTTTGCTTCATACGTGGAGTATCTGGGCGCTGATCATGCTGAGCCTACCTGGAACATTGTAAGAACATCATTCAAAAGATTTGTGAAATAGTCCCTTTCTTTGAGGTTTTTTTAAGATGTCCACTAGATAATCATATGCTCATACTATTAAATAATTATCAAGGAACTTAATGCAGAAAAACGTGCCTGTATTTAAAGGTGAAGTGTACTTTCTCTATCCCAATTTAAATGAACAAATCATAAGGAATTTTTAGGCTGATTTCCTGAGGAGTGTAAACACTGGGGCTCTATGGTGCTTTCAAAACATTGGTGTCTGTTTGTTTAAGCGAAGGGGTCAAAGTTTGACTGGTTAGCATGGTTCAGTTAGTTTCTGCTGTTGGAGCGGGGCCAAATAATTCTTAGTAAACCTGAAAAAAGAGCCTGTATTTAATGAATTCATTAAGCTAGCCTTGTGACTGGATAGGTGGATGGTGGATGATGGATGGATGATGGATTGATGGATGACGGATGATGGATGATGGATGGATGATGGATGGACGGATAATGGACGGATGATGTATGGTTAATGGATGAATGGATGATGGATGGATGGATGAATGGATGTACGGATGATGTATGGTTGATGGATGAATGGATGATGGATGGATGGATGAATGGATGGACGGATGATGTATGGTTGATGGATGGATGGATGGATGGATGAATGGATGGACGGATGATGTATGGTTGATGGATGGATAGATGAATGGATGGATGGATGTATGGACGGATGATGTATGGTTGATGGATGGATGATGAATGGATGGATGATGGATGAATGGATGGATGATGAATGGATGGATGGATTGGTGGATGATGGATGAATGGAATCCACCCATCCATCCATAGTCCAAATCACTTGTCCTATGTAGTCGCAGGGATGCTAGAGTCTAAAATAAATACATAAATTCTTCTTGGTAAGAAAGGTAATACATTAATTTTCTTCTTGAGTTCTTGGTAAACCTGGAAATCTTTATTATTATTTTTACAGTTTTGTTTATAACAATTTGTGGTGGAGAAATTACACACTTCACCTTTGAGAGAGCATGATGCAGAGTTGCATGTTGCATTGCAGTGAAATGTTTAGAAGAGACACACCTAGTAACACTTAATTGATGATCAACTCTGTCCCTCACCAGAAAGACCAGATCATTCTGTACGACCTGCAAAGAGCGTTTGCTGTGGATAGCTTGACTTCCTCTCACCCTCTCTCCCGAAAGGAGGAAGAGGTCAACACTCCATCAGAAATTAGCGAAATGTTCAGCACCATATCCTACAGCAAGGTACAAAAATCTACTGCATTATCATACAGTAAGACCTAGAAGCTTAGCAATGCCTAGCATCCAATAGAACACCCTAGCAACTGGACTGAAAAATGCTAAGAACATTCAGAATACCATAGCAACCAGCCACAATCCCATAGCTACCAGACAGCAACACAAATAACATATTAACGACCACATTACAACTCCCTGGCAGTGGCAACCATAATGAAAACCCCAGCAAAAGGATAGCAACACTAAGCAAAACAACCATTCAGCCTATCCCAGCAACCAGTGACACACTAAGTACTACTCAGAACATCTTAACAACCATCTAGCAACACCCTGGCAACCATCCACAAACCATTGTGACCCCCAAGAACTAGAAACTGGATAGAAAATAGGATAAAGGCCATTCAGAACACAGTAGAAACAGGATTTCAATGTGCTAATAATTACTCAGAGCACCTTAACGATCTCCTAGCAACACCCTGGCAACCACCCGCAACATTGTAGTAGTTTAACATCCAGTACTAATTACAACTTTGAAAAAAACGCATCATGAGACCTAGAAATTTTGTGACGCCCTAGTAACCAACAAGAGCTGAAAAACACTAAGAACACTCAGAATAACATAGGAACCACCCACAACACCCTAGCAACCATCAATAACACCATAGCAACTGCACATCTGTTTTACATCCAGTACTGATTAAAACTTTGAAAAAACACATTATAATGAGACCTAGAAATTTAGTGATGCCCTAGCAACCACCAAGAAAAGAAAAACACTAAGAACACTCAGAATTCCGTAGCAACCGCCCACAACACCCTAGCAACCATCAATAACACCCAAGCAACTGGATATCTGTTTTACATCCAGTACTATTTTACTTCCAGTTCTGATTAAAACTTTGAAAAACCACATTATAATGAAACCTTGAAATTTAGTGATGCCCTAGCAACCACCAAGAAAAGAAAAACACAAAGAACACTCAGAATACTGTAGCAACTACCCACAATACCCTAGCAACCATAAAAAACACCCTAGCAACTGGATATCAATGGACTAACAACCATTCAGAACCATCTAACCACAATGACACTAAGAACATGTGTTAATATTTATTCAGAACACCTTAACGACAACCTAGCACCGTCCTGGCAACCACCCGTAACATTAGCATTGATTACAATGAAAACATCTTTGGATGATCCACGTTGGGTTTCAGCTTCAGCACTGATAATGTGGAATTCCGAAAGACCACCAAAAAAGCAGAATTCCTTGAGGGGCTGCAAATACAGTCATAAAGCAGTCAGGGTAGTTTCAGTCCAGTCAGAGATAAAAGCATTTCATATTTTTGTCATTACAGGGAGCTGCAGTGCTTAAAATGCTCTCAGAATTCCTGTCAGAGCCTGTGTTTGCCAAGGGACTCAGTGTAAGTCTTACTGTAGCCTCAAGTTTTTGAACAAGTTAAAGAGTTCATGCAACTTTTACTCCATACTTCACGACCAGAGAAAAGAGTTTGTGTTGTTCCTCTCCCACAGAACTATCTGAACCAGTTTGCTTTTGGAAGCTCGGTCTATTCGGACCTCTGGGATCATCTTCAAAAGGTGGGATATTAAACTGTTTGAGATTTATATGTGAGACATGCTGGAATTCAACGTTATGCTCATTTTCACGTCTCAACCAGGCAGTGGATCAAACTCCAGGTGTGAAACTACCGTATAGTGTTCACGAGATCATGAACCGCTGGATACTACAGATGGGTTACCCAGTGGTCACCATTGACACTCGAACTGGGAACGTCAGCCAAAAGCACTTTCTCCTGGAAAAAGATGCAGTGGTGGATAGGAAATCTGAATTTAAGTATGTTGTCAAGCATCTTCATTGCAATATCTCATTTCTAGATTTGAAAACCCTTCCTATAAGTCTAACTGCTGTGTTAAACCTCAGTTATGAATGGTTTGTGCCAATCAAATGGATGAAAAGAGACCAGGTGCAGGATCAGCTGTGGCTTCTACAGAAATCAGGTACATTAAACCTTCTAAAGTCAATGTACCTTTATCTACCTCAAGGTCTAGCAACAGGTCTTAGATGCAGATCACTAGGTTCTTGTTGTTATGAGTTTCTGCACTCCCCCGCAAGGGCCAATCTGTAGAAGGCAAAGAGTCAAATGTTACTCCTTATTCAACACGGGCTGGCATGCGTTAATATGTTTTTGGAAGACAAGGGAGTGAAGCATACCAAACTATTTTGGCTCGATAGAAAGCCTTGACATTTTTTACTTTTACTGAAGACATTTTAAAAAAGTGTTCCCTGTGCAAAACTTGCAATCACAATGCCAGGATGTTTTGGATGGTTGCCAGGGTGTTGCTAAGGTACTCTGAGCAATTGTTAACATGTGGCTCTGTAGTTGCCAGAATGTTCTGAAAGGTTGTTAAAGGCTGCTCTTGTCAGACTTTCACCTGATTTCTTATGAAAGTAATAGTTTTTCTATGTCATTTTTAGTTTAGTTCAAGTTTAGTTTTCGTAATGCACTATTTACAGTAATTGACCCTTTTCATATTTCCGAGTTTCTCAGAAGCGGAAGGTGTCATTGTTGGGTAAACTTCTATAACGGTGAATGAGAGACTACATTAAATGTATTTTTTGTGTTTCCATTTGCTCAAATAGCAAAAGAAAAACTCCACAATAGCATCTTCACAACTTTCAAAAAGAGAAAAATAACCGCTGTATTAGAAACACCCTCACAGCAGCGTTAACTTTTTTTTTGTCATTTGATGCAAAGGTAATATAATAAAAAGTATAGTGTTATAAATGTACACACATTTTTTTTTTTAAATGTAAAAATAAAAAACCTTGCAGAATTTACGATGCGGATGACCTTTGAGGTTCCATTTGAGCAAGCAGCTTTTTCTAATTAATTCAACTTTATACTTCTGAAATATTGTTTGGCTCATTTTAATTTGAAAATACACTACTGTTCAAAAAAAAAATTCTACAAAATAATTACGTTTTTAAAAGACAGTAATATTGTGAAATATAATTGTAATTTAAATAACATGTATTTTTATTTTAATAATATTTCAAATGTAATTTATTCCCGTAATGCAAAGCTGAATTTTCAGCATCATTACTTCAGTCTGCAGTGTCACATGATCCATCAGAAATCATTCTAATATGATGATTTGATGCTCAAAAAACATTTATTATTATTATTATTATCAATTTTAAAAACAATTGTTTTTTCAGGATACTTTGATGAACATAAACTTAAAAAAAAAAGAATTTATTTTGAAATAGAAATCTTTTGTAACATTGTAAATGTCTTTATTGTCACTTTTGATCAATGTAATGAGTCCTTGCTGAATAAAAGCATTACTGACCCCTAAACGTTTGAACAGTAGTATGATAATTAATTATTACTTATTATTACTAGCTGTAGCTGTATGACAGATCATACGCCTGTCAGTTAAAATGGCAATTTGCTGTCAAATGAAATGCTTTCTCCTTGCTTGAAGATAATACATGAAATTGACCTTATTTTATTTGCTCTTAGCTATTCACAAACCCATGAAAGTCAGCAAAAGTGAATGGGTGCTGGCCAACCTCCATGTGTCAGGATACTTCAGAGTGAACTACGACCTTGGAAACTGGGAGCGACTCCTCAGCCAACTGGAGTCAAATCACCAGGTCCTGCATGAAAATTATGAGAAAGGACAGTCACGAAAATGCCAAAAAGACATAAAAACTATCATTTATATCTTTCCTTCACATAGGTGATTCCTGTGGTGAACAGAGCTCAGATTCTGGATGACGCATTTAATCTAGCACGGTGAGAGTTATTAAGATGCATGCAAATTCAGTTGCACATTCCATGTACACTACTGATCAAAAGTTTGGGGTCAGTATGTTTTTTTTCTTTTCTTGCAGAAATTAATACTTTTATTCAGCAAGGATGCATTGAATTAATCAAAAATGACAGTAAAGACATAATATTACAAAAAATATATATTTCATATAAATGCTGTTCTTTTGAACTTTATATTCATCAAAATGTGTATCACAGTTTCTACAAAATATTAATCAGCACAACTGGTTTTAAAATGGATGCTAACAAGAAATGTATCTTGAGCAGTTCTTTTTATTTGTAACAATATTTCACAATATTACTATTGTTACTGTATTTTTTATCAAATAAATGCAGCCTTGGTGAGCATAAGAGACTTCTCTCAAATACATTAAAACATCACACCAACCCTAACCTTTTGAATGGTAGTGTGTTTAAGGGTGCCCACGATCTGAGAAGGGTTGGAGAATCTTTTTTTTTTGTCTTAGGAAAGTAATGTAAATTAATCAAATTAAATTCAAAAATATATTATCGGGCATGAAGTGCTTTAAAGGATTAGTTCACTTTCAAATAAAAATTAGCCCATGATTTACTCACCCTCAAACCATCCTAGGTGTAGCCTATATGACTTTCTTCTTTCAGACGAATACAATCGGAGCGTTAACCACCTAGATCAGTGATGGAAAAAGACTACAGGCAATACAGGCAATTTACTAATGAAACATGGTTTTGAAATCCTTTTAACCATTATAGCGCCATCAAGTGGATAATCACCGCAATTTTTGTTCACGTTACCAAAGATTTAGCTCATACACATAATAAGTTTGGGGGAAATATCTCATTCCGTTCAAGAGTCATAGCATTTTAGTGAAAGTTGTCCAGCCATGTTTGAACAGCGATACGCACTTGAATCCCTAATTAATAAAATTGATACACATTTTTATAGTTATGCATTGCTCAAAAAATATTTCATTATACACTTTAATTGTGTATGGAATACATCTTGCAAAACCCCTATTATGCTATTTTAAAGTTTCCTAATTTTGTGTTGGAGGTCTTCTACAACATGTTTACATGCATCAAAGGTCGAAAAACGCTTTCATTCTCTCATAACTTACATTGCACATCACCACATTTTTCAATGATTCTCAAACAACTCGTCAGATGATTCAGTCTCTCTAAATCCCTCCTTTCTGCAAGCTACTCTGCTCTGATTGGCCAGGTGGCCCAGTCTGTTGTGATTGGTCTACCGAAACGCCCATTAACTGAATTTCACCGCCAGGGGCTTACACTGTAAAGACAGGTCGATTTTATCAATGTGAGCATAAAACATTGAAAGAACTAGTCATTCAACCCGAACCTCCATCATAAGGACAACTTGAGCAGGACGTTTCTCAGTGATATGCTACTCAGTTTTTGGTACGATGTTGCAACTGTAATTCCTCAACATCAGCATTAACGGGATAGTTCACTTTGAAATGAATTTTTGGTATGTTTTAGCTTACTTTAAGGGCATCCAAGATGTAGGTGTCTTTGTTTCTGCAGTAGTTTCAATTTTGATATTTTTAGGTCAAACCTTTCTTGTCTGTCAGTCATATAATGCAGGTCTATGGTCACCACCTCAAAGAGCATGCACAGAGAAGTCCAAATTAAACATGATTTAATGACTCGTAAATGTAAGTACACATTGATGGCCTAAGACACAAAACGAGCGGTTTGTGTGAGAAAACGAACAGTATTCTAAATAAAGTGGGTACTGTCCCATCTTTATAGGATAAGCGTTTTGTAAATCCCATTTAGACCTCAGAGATTTGAAGCAACTTTATTTATCGTGCACTTTCGGCTTCACAACTTTGCAGATCGTTTACATTCACACAGACAGCTACATTACACATCACATTATATTCGAAAAACCATAACGAGGCACTTTAAAGTCTGATTCGTGAGTGAATTATTCTTTCGAGTCATTTCTTAGTTATGAGTCAGTCAATTTAGTCAAAATGATTCAATAGTAAATCAGCATGAATCAAAAGGATTTTCAAAAACCTGTATCTATCCAGTAATCACAGACAATTGTAAAAGTCATGAACATTCACCAATCAAAAAGTGTGGGAAATGTGAGTGCATGCATGCATGTATTCCTTGTCAAACTGTCATGTTTTGTTTCTTTTTCCAGAGCATCCATTATAAACATAACACTCGCTTTGAGGACAACTAAATATCTCATTCATGAGCGGGACTACATTCCATGGGAGGCAGCGCTTCGGAATCTGAACTACTTTTTCCAGTTGTTCGGCCGCAGTGAAGTTTACGGTGCCTTGCAGGTTGGTTAAACCTCGTCTTTATAATCAAAGTAAAACAGATAGATTACATGAACTGCTGTATGTACTTCTTTCAGGCCTATCTCAAGAAACAAGTCAAACCTCTGTTTGAACATTTTGGCACTATCAGCTCAAACTGGACAACAGTTCCCTCTGGCCACACTGATCAGTAAGAATACATCTTTTATGTCACACACTTCCCAGACCCTATTAGAATAATATTAAGTTATGTTTAATAATGTGCCATTTTTTATTCTCAGGTTTACACAGATCATTGCACTCTCACTGGCCTGCAGTACCGGCGTGGAGGGATGTAAAGAGCTAACCAAGAGCTGGTTCAAAAGATGGATGCAGAATCATCATGTCAACGCGTGAGTGCAAACCGCAGAGAAAGTTGAGCAATTTCCTATGTAGAGCAACATAGAAATGATCTACTTTGCCAGTTCTTCAGAATGGTGCATCATGTGTGTGTGTGTGTGTGTGTGTGTGTGTGTGTGTCTGTGTGTTTGACAAGTTTCTAGTGCTTGTTTGATCATCATCATTTTGTTATATCTATTGAGGGGACGGGTTGGAAAGAGGGATTCGTCACCTCATCTGAAAAGGAAAGTCATTTTAAGAAAAAAAGTCGAGGGAAGTCAAAGCAAATTATTAGCCTACATCTTGATTAAAGTTAGACATTTTTAAATAGAGAATACAATACTTTTTAGTAAAATATTAACTCTGTCCCCGCCAGCAATTTTTCAAAAAAGTTGCCAGCCACCGCTGAACATGCAATACATTTATTTATGGAACATGCAATACATCAAAAGAAAGAACAGAGCCTCTGCTGTTAAACAAACACGCAGACATTTTATTCTAGCTTCATGCATTTTTTTTAATCAACAATTGAATGTGGGTAAGTTATATAAAAGACTGTGATTTTATTGCTTGTTTTCTTTTTCCCCCTGTTTTTTGATACTGAGTTCTCTCCTTATTCAGAAGTTGCGTAATAGTGCCCCCTATTGTATAACAGTAGAAACTATGGAGCGAATTATGTGCCATAATTAAACGAACAAATCCAGCATTTTGCAAACAAACTCGATCTGCTTTGCATATGAAAACTCGACTCGGCAATTTGCAAAAACAAAGATCAATTTGAGCGAAAATGCAGTGGAGTAACCAATATTGTGTTTTACAAATATAAAATAAATGAGCCTAGATAATATTTCACAAATAAATTTTGTTCACAAAAAAAATATATATATATATATATATATATACACTCACCAGCCACTTTATTAGGTACCCCATGCTAGTAACGGGTTGGACCCCCTTTTGCCTTCAGAACTGCCTCAATTCTTCGTGGCATAGATTCAACAAGGTGCTGGAAGCATTCCTCAGAGAGTTTGGTCCATATTGACATGATGGCATCACACAGTTGCCGCAGATTTGTCGGCTGCACATCCATGATGCGAATCTCCCGTTCCACCACATCCCAAAGATGCTCTATTGGGTTGAGATCTGGTGACTGTGGAGGTCATTTTAGTACAGTGAACTCATTGTCATGTTCAAGAAACCAATTTGAAATGATTAGAGCTTTGTGACATGGTGGAAGTAGCCATCAGAGGATGGGTACATGGTGGCCATAAAGGGATGGACATGGTCAGAAACAATGCTCAGGTAGGCCGTGGCATTTAAACGATGCCCAATTGGCACTAAGGGGCCTAAAGTGTGCCAGGAAAACATCCCCCACACCATTACACCACCACCACCAGCCTGCACAGTGGTAACAAGGCATGATGGTTCCATGTTCTCATTCTGTTTACGCCAAATTCTGACTCTAACATCTGAATGTCTCAACAGAAATCGAGACTCATCAGACCAGGCAACATTTTTCCAGTCTTCAACTGTTCAATTTTGGTGAGCTCTTGCAAATTGTAGCCTCTTTTTCCTATTTGTAGTGGAGATGAGTGGTACCCGGTGGAGTCTTCTGCTGTTGTAGCCCATCCGCCTCAAGGTTGTGCGTGTTGTGGCTTCACAAATGCTTTGCTGCATACCTCGGTTGTAACGAGTGGTTATTTCAGTCACTGTTGCCCTTCTATCAGCTCGAACCAGTCTGCCCATTCTCCTCTGACCTCTGGCATCAACAAGGCATTTCCGCCCACAGAACTGCCGCTCACTGGATGTTTTTTCTTTTTCGGACCATTCTCTGTAAACCCTAGAGATGGTTGTGCGTGAAAATCCCAGTAGATTAGCAGTTTCTGAAATACTCAGACCAGCCCTTCTGGCACCAACAATCATGCCACGTTCAAAGTCACTCAAATCAACTTTCTTCCCCATACTGATGCTCGGTTTGAACTGCAGGAGATTGTCTTGACCATGTCTACATGCCTAAATGCACTGAGTTGCCGCCATGTGATTGGCTGCTTAGAAATTAAGTGTTAACGAGCAGTTGGACAGGTGTACCTAATAAAGTGGCCGGTGAGTGTATATAGTGCATACAAATGCATATCTGTCTGTTATGATTGTGAGATCTCTCGGCTCGATTTTCTCACAAATGCAGTTGAGGAACTTCCTCTTCTAAAACAGTAGATGGCGCTAAAATAGGGGATTAATTTAGCGCTAGTCTGCCGGGAGAAGCACTGATTTGAAACGCTCGCGTTGCGTCTTAATTTATCTATAATAAACATCTTGAGGTTTTCCTTTGCTAAATGTTTATTACATATCTTTACTAAATGTTTATTACATAGACAGAAATCCACATAAGCACTTAGTAACACTTCTCTCCAGGGCCAGCGCCAAGGGCATTCGTTACTGTGATTACAATACCTCCCTTCATGTATTTACAGTACACAATTATTTTTATTTTTTTATTTTTATAAAGGGTTTTTGGTGACTTACTACAGGTGAGATTTTGCATTATTCACCTGTAGTAAGTCAAGCCTTGTTAGGAACGTACTACAAGCATGGCTGTAGCCAGCTATGAGGTCACCGAGGTCTACACCTCTGTATTTCTCAGAGGTGTGTATAATAAAGGTTGTGAAATTATTGCCTAATATAGTATTAACTCGACTTTAGAGCTGCAAGGATATTCCACCGCATCAAGATAATTTGTTAATGGTCATTATGTGCGAGATAAGATGCAAGTACCGTAGCTAAACATTTCATAATTGACAGCTGTTTTAAGACAGAAACAAAAAACTAAAATAATCAGGCAAACTAATAAACTTTTTAATAAAATTTCACAATTTTGAATTGAAAATAGGCCAATACAATTTACGTAACATTCATGTGTGAAGTTCACTCTCTCTGGGAATCTAAGCTGAAAGCTCTGCCATCATATGTTGCTTTTTGCATATTTTCTACATTGGACGTGTGCGAAATGACTAAATAAGTGATTATGTCACTGAGAGATCTCACAATCGTACCAGACAGATATACATTTGTAGGCTATGCACTAGATTTGGTATTTGTTCAAATATTACATGCAATTTGTAGGATGGTTTGTATTTATTTGTGAAATAGCCTATTATCTAGGCTCATTTATTTATATTTGTAAAACACAATATTGGTTATTTCACTGCATTTTCGCTCAAATTGACCTTTGTTTTTGTTTTTTCAAAGTTTTCCTTTGCAAAGCAGATCGAGTTTGTTTGCGAGTCGAGTTTTCCTTTGCAAAGCAGATCGAGTTTGTTTGCAAAATGCTGGATTTGTTTGTTTAATCATGGCACATAATTCGCTCCATAATAAGTATGAAACACGGAAAGCAGAAAAATTCTGTCAATGGTGGAAAAAGAGTTAAAAAGTAAAAAATATAGACTGCTGTTCAAAAGTTTGGGGTCAGTTAGATTTTTTTTCCAGAAATGTAAGTCCCCATGTGGTAAAAATCAAGTTTTTAATGTTGTTTATGTGTCTGTGTGGTGTTTTTAATATGCTTTAAGACAAACCATGTGCAAATTCATAAGTCAACACCATTGCTGAGTATTGTCTCTTTAAAACTGCAGTGATCTAAAGACAGTCTCAAAAACGTAGTTGTACCTAACCAATCACGTTAGCGTGCCTTTCTCCAATGACATTCTGATTTGTTCAAAGCGTTTCTGATGATTGTTTGTTAGAAGGCAGACTGAGATGGCAAACAGGAACAATTGTGTAACATTAGCAACACGTTATTAGCTGTTTGATAACATAGTCAATCAAAAGGCTAATCATATTAATTACCTATGCTTTAAGACAACCAATTCAATATTTTCTCTTTAAAACTGCAGTGAACTAAAGACAGTCTTAGAAACGCGGTTTGAAATCGCTGGTGTTTCTTACGTCACAAACTATCTTGTAACCAATCACGTCAACGTGCCGGAGGGCTTTAGCATATCATTAACAGGGAACTAGCAGGGACAACAAGCCTTAAATAGAGAGGGCTGATGCCCCCCACACACACACCTCCTTATAATTCTCGCCCTGGAATTGGTCAGATGGTCGTTCTTTTTCTCATACCTTTCAGGATTCATCCTAACCTGAGGTCCACGGTGTACTGCGACGCCATCGCTGCGGGCGGTGCAGAAGAATGGAACTTTGCCTGGCAGATGTTCCAGAAGGCCACGGTTGCAGCTGAAGCTGTCAAACTGAGATCGGCTCTGGCCTGCACCAAAGTGCCCTGGTTACTGAACAGGTAGCTATGGGAAAGCACAAGGCTCAAAGACAAATAAGGATGCCTGAAATGATGAATTTTTTTTTTTTTAAATGCTTATCCAAGAAATTTCTGAATGACAAATACATTGAACACTGCAACATTCAGTAGTTTTTTGGGGGGATTTTATGATGACTTTTAAGGACAAATGTTTAGATAATACTATTTCTATATCACTATACATCATTTCCAGTTTTATTTTCTTATAAGATTACAACAAAATGTGTTTACACAACAATGACTTTGATTTAGCAGTCAAACATTTTTCACATATTAACATTGCTGAATATTCATATTATGCTTATTATGCAGTATGCTTCTTTAGGTGTTACAGCAAAATATTATGGAGCAACGTTTTAATGAGGATTTCAGCCTTTTAATTGCACTTTCGAAGCGACTCTCGGGACAATTAAAGCACCCAGACTTTTTATTTATTTATTTAACTCTCTGGATTTCCAACTTAAACTGGCATAAATTTTGAATGCTTTTGGAGCACAGACTTTAGTTGGTCTCTTTTTAAAGACGACACTTGGCAGATTATTGTTGAGGTGAAAAAAAAGTGAACTTAAAGTTATAGAATTTTACGTTTATTGTTATGAAAAATGGACAAAAATACTATTTACATTTTTTATATGAGATGTATATTTTGCAAAACACATTTTACTCTAACTGTGAGAAAATCAAAGCCATAAATCTAAATTTAAGCTTGATATCAAAAAAAAAAAAAGAGAGCTTCCAGTAAGATTTTGTTTGGGTGCAGTACCAAAATATTCCACTAGATTAAATCTGTTCCTATTTTTGACTGCAAGGAGCACAAGTTCTTTCTTTTTTCAGAACCATTTAACCTTTCAGAATCATGCTCATGATTTGTGTGTGTGTGTGTGTGTGTTCACAGAGCAAGTGCCAAAACCTTTACCAAGTTTCCTGCCATTCTGATAATGTAAAACATTTGAGAGAAAACAAAAAACAAAATGTTACATGTTTCGGTCAAAAATTGCCAAAGAGCACCAGAGGGTTAAGCCCCACAAAACAAATATTCTAAACTTTAATTCAACTATAAACTTTAACTCAAAAATCAATGAATGTTTATAACAGAAATGGTGCTCAAGTCAGTGCCTGCATATGAATTGCATTTTTTTAAATGTATTTTTGAACGCAAGGACACTTTGTGTACATACATGGTAATACTGTTGGAAATGCAAAGTATAATGTGTAAATTGTTTCATGTTTTATTGAGGTACCTGGAATATACTATGAATCCAGAAAAGATACGCAAGCAGGATGCCGCTTCCACCATTGGGTACATTTCCAATAATATTATTGGCCAACCTTTGGCATGGGACTTTTTCCGGGCAAACTATTTCTATTTCTTCAAAGTGTAAGTGTGGCAAATACAATAACACACAAACACACTCACTTACACACAGATTGAGCAAAAGAAAAAAATATATGTGAAAGTATACATGTTGGTTTTACTCAACAGGTACGGCACTGGATCATTCACGTTCTCCAGATTAATTGGTGACATTACCAATAGATTCTGCACACCATTTGAACTCAGTCAGGTATGTGAACTTTGACCTTAGAACCACATGGCAAAAGGCTATTGCATGCACTAGTGTGAGAGGTTGATAAACATTGATAAAAACTCACCTGACGTAAGTGTTAAATCCTTGCTGTCTTTGTTCAGTTGAAACAGTTCAAAAAGGACAACGCTGAGACCGGATTCGGCTCGGGAACTCAAGCACTGCAGCAGGCCATCGAGAAGACGACAGCCAAGATTAAGTGGCTGGCAGAAAACAAGGAACCGGTGCTGCAGTGGTTCACCTCAGAATCAGAGTAAACATCACATCTACATGCCATGAGATCAGAGTCAGTTCAAGTATTACTTGAGTTATTTCAACTGGATGCACTAAAATTCAGAAATGATCATTCTGTCATCCTTTACTCACCCTCTTGTCGTCCAAATCTGTATGACTTTCTTTAATCTGTAAAACATAAAATGAGCATGTTTCAATATCCTGGGTGTTCCTCTCTGTATAATAAAGGTGAATGGGAATGATCGCTGCAGTCAAGCTCCAAAAATGTCAATTAAAAGCACCAATAAAATATTATAAAAGTCTTCTGAAGCCATAAGGTAGCTTGGTGTGAGCAAGAGCTGATATTTAAGTTGTTATTTACTCAAAATGAAAATACACTACCTTTCAAAAGTTTGGGGTTGGCAAGATTTTTTTGTTGTTGGCTAATCTATCAAGGTTTCCACAAAAATATCAAGTAATATTCAATATTGATAACGATAATAAGAAATGTTTCTTGAGCAGCAGATCATAATATTAGAATGATTTCTGAAGGATCATGTGACACTGTATAATGATGCTGAAAATTCAGCTTTGCATCACAGCTTTGCATTAATTACATTAAAAACAGATAAAAAGTTATTTTAAATTGCATTAATATTTCTCAATATTTCTTCTGTTTTAGTGTTTACTTTCACTAAAAATCTTACCAACTGATGAACAGAAGTGCATATGTTAGAAAAAAAAGAAAAAAAAGAATCTGTGAACTATTCCTGTTAATATAAGATCTTATCAAATGTGTGTGTGTGTGTGTGTGTGTGTTGTTCATGTAAACCCTACGTTATAAGGACAAAGATGGCAATATCTGAAATCATTGTCCTTGTGGATCATTTTTTGGTCCCCATTAGGAAAACAGCAAATACATCACATTAAATTATGTTTTTTGAAAATGTAAAAATGCAGAAAGTTTCCTGTGATGGGTAGGTTTAGGGTTAGAGGACATAATATAGTTTATACAGTGTGTGTGTGTGTGTGTGCTCTTGTTTTTATTACATTGTGAGGACCAAATGTCCCCACAAGAATAGTAAAACGTGAAATCACCTACATTGTGAGGACTAGCCAATGGTCCCCACAAGGGAAATTGATTAATGAACATACTTGATGTTTTTTAGAAAATGTAAAAGAGCAGAAAGTTTTCTGTGATGGGTAGGTTTAGGGGTAGGGTTAGTGTAAGGGGAAAGAATATACAGTTTGTACAGTATAAAAACCATTACGTCTATGGAGAATCCCCACAAAGATAGTGGACCAGACATGTGTGTGTGTGTGTGTGTGTTTGTGTGTTTTGCAGGACCAGTTCCACCCTCGCATGAATTCATTGTCCTGAGTGAATGAAAAATATACAAATGTTAACAGCATTTTGGCAGAATGTTTTTAGGAGCATTTACTGTACATCAGGACATCCCTTCTGAGAAATGTCTTGCTCAAGGACACAGTGATAGTTCATGGAGCGCTCCCCTACGGGATTTAGTTACCAGCTCAGATATTTAACCACTACATCACATCACTCTGATGCAAATGAGGATAAATTTACATAAGAGACTATACAAAATACACTGACAATAGATCAATCAGTATTGAAAAAGCAGGCAACCTGTTTCAGAATTAGTGTATCATTACTGGTGTTGCCAACTCAAGCATCACTTTTATATTGCTAATACTTAGTGTTAGGGATTTTTTTTTTTTTTTAAAGTCCCGATCCTATGTATTTAATACATTGCATTCTGCACCATATCTGCTATGATCATAAATGATACCTCAAATCATGCATGTTGTTTAAGAGATGTGTTTGGACTTGGGCGAAGAATAAAAAAATCCTATAGACTTACATATGATCCTAGCTATATCTAGGCCCCGGAAAACTTGTTCTTTTCATATGAGTAAGTAGCATCCTAGCAAACACCCAGAACACCCCAGCATCTGTACAGTCAACCACACACAACACCAATTGTTTCTGGGCAACTGCCACTAGTATTTTGTTATTAAAATGTAAAAAAAAAAGTTATCTTTGTATTGTTATCTTGCTATTATTGACATATTAGCCTAATCATTAATGCTGCTGACATGAAACAGTACAGACATACTACGTAAAAAAATTTTGAGTCACCAATTTTGGGGGGGGGGCACTTTTATTCAGCAAGGGCATATTAAATTAAATAACGTGACAATAAAGACATTCATAACGTTACAAAAGATTTATAGTTCACATAAATGGTTTGTTTGAACTTCCTGTTCGCTAAAGTATCCTGAAAAAAAAAGAATCATAAAAAGAATTGTTTATTGAACATCAAATCAGCATATTATAATGATTTTTGAAGGATCATGTGACACTGAAGACTGGAGTAATGATGCTGAAAATTCAGCTTTGCATCACAGGAATACATTACATTTTACTGTATTTCTGACCAAATAAATGCAGTCTTGATAGGCATAAGAGACTTCTTTCAAAAACATTTGTAAAAAATCGTACTAACCCCAGCTTTTGAATGGTCACGGTAGATGTTGTACAAAACATGTACTTTTGTTACATGATACTTATACATCTGTTTATTCCCCAAATGAATAAATAATCAAGGTGTGGAAACTTCTTGAGATCATAATGTTTTTCGAGCTGTATGACTGGGTCTGTATATTTTTAGTGTGCATTCCTCTTTTCTGTATGAACTTATAACTTGTCATAAAGACATATTAACATGTAACCTTATAATAAAGCATACACGCTTGTTGACCTCCGTTGGATCATTTTCATGTCATCCACGATCATGACCACAAGTAAAATGAAAACCATGAGGCTGCTCGTAATGTTTGAAATATTAACTTGGAACAGGCTTGAAGCGATTTCCACAGTAATGTAATAACCCTGAAGCGATGCCTAATAAGCCCTGCAACCCACTTTAACTTGGCAAACAAAAGTTGCATGCAAAGTCAAGTCAAATGCAAACAACAAAGACATATTTGCCATTGTTTGCAACATGTGCTAACATTTAGAGCTTGTGTAACTATTTTTCTCAGAAGTGGTATATAGAGCAACAGCAGTATGATTCATCACAGTCAGCACTATTTAATCACACACACACACACACACACACACACATCAACACTGTCCAGATAGACTTGATCGTGTCCTGGCTCCATCATTAACGCCTGATTCTTTCCTCACAACATCTCCTGAGATTTCATTCTAACTCGGCAGTCATGAGGAAAGGCTACATCAGTAAGCCCACAGGGTTTGTGCTACTTGGACTGAGCGTTGGAGCCGTGCTCACCATCCTTGCTTTATCAGTGCTCTACGCTCAAGAGAAACGGAAAAATGAGACTGGTGTGGAGACGACAACAGAACCCTACAGCAATTCAGAACCCTACAGCCCCTCAGCACCATCAAACCAAACCAGGGACAAGTACAGACTGCCTGACACCCTTCGTCCTGAGTACTACAATGTGACGCTTTGGCCTCGGTTGGTGACGGACAAACATGGGATGTACATTTTCACTGGGAAATCTGGAGTGGCATTCAAGTGCGTGAAGGAGACCAACCTGATCATTATTCATTCCAATAAACTGAACTTCACCTTGACGTCGGAGATGCACCATGCGAAACTGATGGGTTTGGGAGGGACAAGCGCTCCGGCCATACTGAAAACCTGGTTTCAAACAGAAACACAGTTTATGGTGATTCGTCTGAAAGAAAATATACAAGTTGGAAAATCATATTGGCTCTACACAGAATTCCGTGGAGAGCTATCAGATGACCTCGGAGGATTTTACAGAAGCGAATACGTAGAAAATGGCGTGAAAAAGTAAGATGTGTAAAGCTATAATTACTGCTGAAATGACTTTGGTAAGAAAGAAGAGACTATGTAATACGCTTATGTAATCACCATCAAGGTAAACACATACACTAATTAATGAATTACTCATAAAAAAGTTATAATTTAATATTTATTTCATAAGTATAAAATGATTTATAACAAAACATTTTATTTTTAATATAATCCCTGTGTTTAAGTAAACAATTATTTTTATTCAACCTTTTTAATTTAGTGTATTTATTGTATAAGGTAAAGGTATTTTAGGTCCTGTAACAGATCACCGTTTCTTTAACAGTATATTTTTTCCCACAAATTTTTTATCAACTTCTTTTTTTTCTTTCTTTTTTTTTACATTGTCCTGTGACACATTTAATTTAAAATGAAAAAAATATGTTTTATGTATCTCAATTACTATCAGGTCATGACAGAATTATAGCTAATTTTTTAAAAAGGGGGGAAAATATTTACCCCCCGTAATACACAGACAAGGCTTTATCCTAGTCCCAGACTAAAATGCATGTTTGAGCTGTTGAAAGAGACTTGTACTGACACTTCTTAGAATATGTCATTGTCATTGTTTTGTCTCAAGATGCATTTCTCATGTTTTTTTTTTTCCTAAGGCACATCTATAAAGCTCCTTAAAAGGTCTAATCCTGGCTTAATATAAACCCTGTCAGTGAAAACAGGCCTTAATGTTTACATTTTA
This sequence comes from Rhinichthys klamathensis goyatoka, assembly GCF_029890125.1. Lineage (NCBI taxonomy): Eukaryota > Metazoa > Chordata > Actinopteri > Cypriniformes > Leuciscidae > Rhinichthys > Rhinichthys klamathensis. Next base: position 1,805,267 of record NW_026606697.1, on the reverse strand, counting down.
AACATGTTTAAAATAGCTCTAGAAATCTCACACCTCAAGTCACTGCTGTTTATTTTCATATTGAATAACTAAATGTTTCCCAATTAATTCCCTTGTATTATTGAACAAGACATTTGTGAATACTATCTAAATCACACAGCTAGTTCTTACAAACTTAACTAATATAACTTTCATTTTGGTAGAGTTGTTGCCACAACTCAAATGCAGCCCACTTCCGCCCGGAAAACTTTCCCCTGCTTTGATGAGCCGTCAATGAAGGCCGTGTTCCACCTGATTCTCCTACACCCTCCTGGAACTGTGGCCCTTGCTAACGGCATGGAGCTGGGTTAGTGCAAAAATCAGTGACAAATGTAAACCTATTGAGGGCAAGATAGTATTTTCCATTAATAATTCTAGAAATTATAAGACAATACTGACAATATTGACTTTTCAGTAAACAAAGCTCAAGTCCATTTGCATATGCTTCTATACTGACGGTTTGATTGTATTGGTTGAGACAATAATTCAACAGTTTTCACAATTGAAATACCTTTCTGAAATAAATATCATACAAATTATGAAAATCCTATCATTTATGACATTAAGCATATGCTTCCTGATACTTCAATGAGACAGTATCAACCAGAGATTCTGAGTTCTCAAATCTTTTGAAGTTGAAGACACATTGCCAATATGAAACACTTTAGAAGTTTAGACCTTACCAATTATGTCAACTCGACTGAAGTTTTTCTTTGAAGTTGGTAAATAATGGTAGCCTTGATTGTTGGGTGTGGTTAATAACCTGCTCTTTAATCACTTACTGATGCTGTACTATATTATTTCCCCATAAACAGTGTTATATAAGCATACCGGACCAACATTCCAGACAATTATTTTAAATGTTTTTTTTTCTTCCTACAACTGCTTGGGGTTAGTAAGATAAAAAAAAAAGATAAAAAAAATAAAATTATTACTTTGATTCAGCAAGGATGCATTAAATTGATCAAAAGTGACAGAAAATATATTTTTAATATTACAAAAAAAAAAAAAATCGATTTAAAAGAAATGCTGTTCTATATCAAGGTCTTTTTCTATCAAGGTTTCCACAAAATATTAATAGCTGTTTTAACTGTTTTCAACACTGATAATAATAAGAAATGAGCACCAAAAAGGATATTAGAATGATTTCTGAAGGATCATGTGACACATGTGATATTTAAAATATATTAAAATAGAAAACACTATTTTAAATTTAAATTTTTTCTTCACAATTGTACTCTTTTTATAGTTTTTTTGATCAAATAAATGCAGCCTGATAGGTGAGCATAAGAGACTTCTTTAAAAACACAAACAAATCTAATTAACCCCCAACCTTTGAATGGTATTGCATGGATTTATCTGTAGACATTTTATTCTTAACTCCTGTTCTCACGTTTCTAGGCACTGAAAACATTACTATAGATAATCAAGAGGTTTTACTGACCAGATTTGAGCCAACTGAAAAAATGTCAACATATCTATTGGCCTTCGTCGTCAGTGAATTTATCAACATACAATCCCCACCAGAGGCCAAAGTTTTGGTAGATATTCTTACTCTCTTGCTGTCTTCTTTCCTTTTATACAAATCTTTTAAATACAGACAACAAAATAAAAATGGGTATTAAATGTATTCATGTATTTTTCCACCAAATGCATAATTTTTTTTTTCTTTTTTTTTTAGATCAGAATCTGGGGACGTAGAGAATCCATTGAGAATGGACATGGAGATTACGCCCTTAATGTGACATTCCCAATTTTGAAGTATTTCGAAAACTATTACAACATCAAATACCCTCTACCCAAATCAGGTGAGAGTTTAAACAAGCAAGTTCTTTACAAACTTCGTGTCTCTGTTACATACATAAACACTTTTAGGGGCCATTGGGGGGAAAACCAGTCAGACTATTACTTTCTTATCCCTAGATCAAATCGCACTGCCTGATTTCGGTGCTGGAGCAATGGAAAACTGGGGTCTGGTCACATACAGAGAAACATCTCTTTTCTACGACCCTAAAGTGTCCTCCAATAAAGATAAAGAATGGGTGCTCACTGTAATCACACATGAACTTGCACACATGGTATGTGGACTATGTGGTATGTTTCTAATAGTATAGTCTTCTTAAACAGCTTTAATTATCTAATCAATTTAACTAATGACAGTAAATTAATTTAGTGGTTTGGGAACCTTGTGACCATGAGATGGTGGAACGACCTGTGGCTCAACGAAGGCTTTGCGAATTATGTGTCAGTTCTTGGAGCTGATTATGCTGAGCCCACCTGGAATATTGTAAGTTTGTTTTCACTTTATTCCCCAAGTTTAGGAAGATCATTTTTATGTTCACAAAATAGTAGCAAACACAATAAGAATACACTAGGAATTCGTAACCAGCTTTCTATTTTCCTTTCGCTCCGGACTGCCAGAGGCAGTGCTGAAAGCACTAGTGGAAGACGAATACCTAGAAAGCGATACTCCTCTGAACGCTGCCCAAGATGTTGCCAAAGGATGTGTAGAACGCAGACTTTCCCACAGACTCGAATGCATGAGAAATTACCTGCGTCACCCAGTGCGCCAGTTTCTGTTTAGGAAGTGTAGCATCTCTGCGTGTATCATTAAAACAGACAAACAATTGATCAGTCTTACGGCAGGCTGCTGTCTTATCAATGTAAGCCTTCAAAAAGACCTAACTTGACATAGCTCCAACCGTATGTCAGCTTGATCTCCTGCCAGTGCAGCCAACACAATAGGCTGGTTCATAAACATTGGAGACAAAATCTTGGGTAGAAATATCAGACTGGGCCACAATGAAACAATCCACTACTCCAGCGCAAACAGGGGGAACTCACTGATAACGCATGGAGTGCACTCACACACTTTGCTGTTGTAATGGCCAAGAGAAATGCAGTCTTAAATGACAGCCATTTCATGTCAGACTCTAACATTGGCTCAAATCGGGGGTGACACAAGGAATTGAGAACCATACCCAAGTCCCATGTCGGACTCCCCATGCCCCGTGGAGGACACAGATGATTAGCTCCTTTCAAGAAAGCAAAAATCAGCTTGTCAGACCCAAGTGAAGAGTCACTAAACTCTGATCGGTGAGCTGCTAAAGCTGCCACATGCAGCTTTAGTGTGGATGTAGAATGCCCAAGTTCCAAAAGATGTTGCAGAAAATCCAAAATACATATCACTGAGCAGTGTAATGGATCACGGCTGGAACACCAGTCAGAGAACACCTTCCATTTACAAGCATACACCTTTCATGTAGATACCGGACATGCATTTAAAACAGTGTCCCTGGTACTCTCTGGACATTCCAAAAGAGGCCTGGTGGGCCCAATGGCCACACCCACAGTTTCAATCAATCTAGATGTGTGTGCCAAACTCTTCCTTCTAGCTGACTCAGGAGGCCTGGTCTGTTGGGCAGATGACAAAGTGGTCCTATTATCAGTGAAAAGCAGACGGTGGCCGCAGTCGTACACTCGATACAGAGTCCTCCAAATCAGTGGTGACGGGGGAAAGCATATAGTGTCGTGTCTGGCCAGTCGTGGGCTAGTGCATCTACCCCAGAGATCCCTGTTCATCCATCAGGGAAAACCAGTGAAGGCAGTGAGACGTCCGACTGTCCGCGGTCACATCTACTGCCGCAGTCCCATACGTCCTCCATATCACTTGCACCAGTTCTGGTTGTAGAGTCCAGTCTCCCTGCGACACCCTGCCACGTGACAGAGCGTCCGATCACATCTACTGCCGCGGTCCCATACGTCCTCCATATCACTTGCACCAGTTCTGGTTGTAGAGTCCAGTCTCCCTTCGACACCCTGCCACGTGACAGAGCGTCCGATCACATCTACCGCCGCGGTCCCATACGTCCTCCATATCACTTGCACCAGTTCTGGTTGTAGAGTCCAGTCTCCCTTCGACACCCTGCCACGTGACAGAGCGTCCGATCACATCTACCGCCGCGGTCCCATACGTCCTCCATATCACTTGCACCAGTTCTGGTTGTAGAGTCCAGTCTCGTGACAGAGTTAGCCCACAAGCAGGTTGTGAGCTACCTGAAGCGCACTATGTGACCTTGTGGTTGTGCCTCAATGGTTGATATAGAAAATGGTCACCTTGTTGTCTATGCACATCAAAATATGTTTGAAATTGAACAGTTTGAAGGTGAAGGATAAGAAACACCGCTGTCAACTCTAGGACATTGATGTGCGCTGTGCGGGTGGAGGTCACAATAGTAATACTCTGACAAGAAACTCTTGTGACCAAGGGGCTAGGGCTCGCATGCAGCAATGTGTGACTGATTTTCTCGTATTTGTCTCGTATTGGGCACAGACGTTTTTGAACGAGCCATCGTTGGAAAGGTCTGAGCCACAACAGTCCCAGTGGTACTACTGTTGATGCTGATGTGAGCTTTCCCCAAGAGTCTCAAGAGAGCAATTTACTTCTGAATGCAGCCAACCTGAAGGCGACTTACAGTCCTCAGAATTGACCTTATTCTCTTTGGAGTTGGAACCACCAACATCGTGACAGAGTTGAGGACAAGACCTATAAAACTGGTCGACTGCAATTGGACAAGCTTGCATTTGTCTACCACGAGATGACATCTTCGTTATTCGATTCTCTCAAGCGCGAGGGATTTTCCACCAGTGCTTTCAGCAGTGCCTCTGGCGGTCTAAAGGAAATCGTTCTGGTATTTTATTTTTTCATGTATGTTTAGGCTGACACAAAAATTATGTATTAAAAACGGAAACGTTTTTCCTTTGCGTTTTGCATTCAGACAACAACTTTGTCAATACAATCCCCTTCACACGATCCACGAAAACGTCAAAAAATGCTGTATTATGCATGTCAGGCTAGTAGTTGGCAAGGTCACTTTGGAGAGAATCACTACGCGCCTATAGACTGAACAAGTAATATGCATGCATGACGTCGCCGTAGTTTGTAGTTTAATATGGTTTACTTTACACGGTGACGATAAGTGTATCGTTTTCAAAAGTTTGCATTTTCAGGCCCCCTCGACGTAAATGAACGGCCAAAACACACAAAAAGTTTAAAACGGCGTCGTGTAAACGGCCCCTTAAGCTGCAGTTTTCAGCATCTTGCGCCATGAACTTGCGAGTATCACGTTAAAAAATATTTACGTCACGTAAATACCCGCTTTCTGTTTTCCAACGAAATATTGCGTCCTCTTTGCGCCAATAATAAATTATGGTATAATTTCGAGATGAATTAAGCCTTGCAGACGTGG